>NC_134883.1:50641900-50771900 GCF_041734735.1 Babylonia areolata
CTCAGTTGTATGCAAACTGAGCATTGTTCTGTAAGGTCATGTCACACAGTTGGGTGAAGACCGGTTTTGCTGCAAAATGGTGAAGGTCTCATGACCCACTCTCAAGTGTCTTGAGTGGAAAGGCATGTGATGGAAAGGTTGCACATTTTGCATAAGTGTGTGTTTGTGTGTGTGTGCGTGCGTGTGCGTGTGTGTGTGTGTGTGTGTGTGTGTGTGTGTTGGTGTGTGATTGTGTGTGGGTTGGTACATGGTGGATTGGTGGGGTGGTGTGGGTGTTATTGTGTGTGTTGTTTGTGTGTGTGTGTGTTGTATGTGTTCTCTGTGTGTGTGTGTGTGTGTGCCTGCGTGCATGTGTGTGTGTGTGTTGTATGTGTTCTCTGTGTGTGTGTGTGTGTGCATGTTGGTGTGTGTGTGTGTGGATTGGTACATGGTGGATTGGTGGGGTGGTGTGTGTGTTGTTTTTGTGTGTGTGTTGTATGTGTTGTTTGTGTTCTGTGTGTGTGTTGTTTGTGTTGTCTGTGTGTGTGTGTGTGTGTGTTGTATGTGTTTGTGTTCTGTGTGTGTGTGTGTTTTGTCCTCCATGTGTGTCTGTGCATATGTGTGTGCAAGCAAGTACAAGAAAACACATTGAAGATTGAACATCCACGGGTCCACAGAACTGTCAAGCCGTCAGTGTTGCTGACGTTTTATTTGATACGGTCTCTAGGAATGCAAACAGCACTGGAGTGTGTATGTACAACAGGAAGGAGCCATCGTTCCTTTCACGATAAAAGCAGGAAAGCTGTTTCCTTGCAGCCAGCCGTGGCACGGAAGGCTGGATTCAGGATAAAAGCCAGCAGTGATCTTTGGTCTGCCTTGATGTGAGGAGATGGAGAGGACTGGTGATTCCACGTACCTGTGTGTGATAGTGTATCCAGCTTCCGACAAACCTCTCTCTTTTCCCGCTGGGTTGACGTGGCGGTGGTAATTTGTGAGGTGTATTTTTGAGGGAACCATGTCCGTTTTGGCTGATGGGAGATAAGTGGGGAAAGCTTTCATCATATTTTGCTGTTTGGTCTGATAGGGTGTCTTCATAAACAGGTGTGTGTGTGTGTGTGTGTGCATGCACGCACGCGCATGTGTGTGCGTGTGTGTGTGTCTGCATGTTTGTCCGTGGCTGTGTATGTTTATGTTCTTATTTCTTTCCATATTTACTTTGACACTTGTGCACACCCATGAAGGCAGTGTGAATTCATGTGCTCATACATATTTGAATTATATTGAATTAAAACCAACACAGTTGAGTGTGAAAAATTATCTATGGGACAATATAACAGATGTTTAGCAAATCACAGACATAAAGTATGTTTTTTAAAGTTGTGTGTGTGTGCGTGCATTTGTGTGTGTGTGTGTGTGTGTTATTGTGTGTGTGTGTGTTATTGTGTTTGTTGTTTGTGTGTGTATGGGAACACATGCTTGTTAGCAAATGTGTGTGTGTGTGTGTGTGCATTAGCGCATGTGTGTGTGTGCACAAAAATCAGGGATGCTGACTGGTCTGCTTTTATTGACTTTTTTCCCACGGTGTCATTTTATTTGCTGTATGTCAGTAACATGACACACACAAAAAAAAATGACACAGAGAGAGCATGCACCAGGATATGGGTAGATGGGAATAACTACACAATATTTGCATGTAAAGCTGTGAAAACAGGAACCTGAAAATTTGGTCTCTATCATGTTCCAGATTGTCAGTACACGTGCCACCTGAGTTGCGTCCCCTCGGTCACCCTCGACTGCACCACTGTGTCGCCGGGCTCGGGCGAGGGACCTGTGGCCACGCCCACAGATCTTCCGTCTCCCACGGGTCTTCCATCTCCCTCCTCCACGGCCTCGGCAGAGACCTCTCTGACAGAGCGACGAACCATCGTGGCACACCGATCTCCACAGAAACAGCAGCAGCCTGTGACGACAACGACAACAACAGCAACAGCATCCTCGAACTCTCAGCCCACTGTGGGGCAGACAGTTTCCTCCCAAAGTGCGAACCACTTGGCCCCGCCAGGCAGCGCGTGTAGTCGGTCAAGCTCGTCGCCAAGCGTGTCGTCCATGAGAGACCCTCTGTCGGGCGCCTGTGTGTCGTTGTCAACGTCGTTATCATCCAGTGCGTTGTCACCGTCATCAGGGGCAGGAGGTGTGGCACCGTCTGTGTGTGTGGAGAAGGACCTGAACCAGAACGCCAAGAGCGTTGATGGTGGCGAGCTGGCGGAGCCGCTTGGGCTTGGGGTGGTGGAGGATGTGTGCGAGGCGTCCAATGTGAGTACGAAAATGGTGATGATGGTGATGATAATGATGATAATAATTTGTGTATGTAGGGTTTGATCAAATGATTTTACACTTGGCGTTTTACCGTAATGGTGATACGTTTGTTTTTGTTGCGCCTGATCAAATGATTTTACTCTTAGCAATTTGTAGTAATTATAATAAGTTTATTTCTGTCGTGCCTAATTAAATGATTTAGCATTAAGTGCTTTACAGTATGATAGTTCCAGTAAAGACACTCTACAGCATGTTGCAACATCCACCAAAACAGGCAGGTTGGTTCTCACTGAGTGAGCAAACTTACGAACTATAACAAGACAATGCATCAAAAGTACACACGAAGTTCAATGTTCATAGCAAACTATATATATATGTATATATATATATATACTATTCATAAAAAACACATGCATGCTTACAGACATACATGATGATGAGAATAGTAATGATGATAATTCATACAGTCCCTTTCTATTATAATGATAATACTATATAGTGGAGTGATGGCCTAGAGGTAACGCGTAGGGACGCCTCGGAAGTGAGAGAATCTGAGCGCGCTGGTTCCATTCACAGCTCATCCGTTGTTCCTGGCAAAATTCTGTACAAAAAATTCACTTCAATAGGAAAAACAAATAAGACTGCACACAGAAAAAAATGCAAAAAAAAAAAGGGTGGCGTTGTAGTACAGCGACGTGCTCTCCCTGGGGAGAGCAGCCCGAATTTCACACAGAGAAATCTGTTGTGATAAAAAGAAATACACATACAAATATGAAAAATTAGGGTGGTGTTTTCATGACTGTGTCAGGTGCAGGAAAAGAAAGTGTTGATGGTTATTCCTCAGCCATGTTAGCATTGGTGAGTAAGAACTTATCAGTTGAGGCGTGGATGGCTATGTATGAGTGAGTGTGGTGTCCGTGCAGGAATTGAAAAAATGGGTGGCGCTGTAGTGTAGCGACGCGCTCTCCCAGGGGAGAGCAGCCTGAATTTCACACAGAAATCTGTTGTGATAAAAAGAAATACAAATACAAATTGTGTGAGTGCAGTGTGAGAGCACTTTGGGTTGCATCACGCAAGATAAATGCGCTATGAAAGTATGATTGATTATTGTTCTTATTATTCAGTAGTTGTTGGGTTTTTTTAATAACGGTGATAGGGAATGGTTACGAGAATGTGAACATGTGTTTTTCATGTCTTTTCTTTCATGCCAGACCAGCAGCCAGTAGCTTTGGAGAACCGTCAGAGATTCCGAGCCTGGAAGCCTCTTCCCATATTTCTAGCATCTCTAACGCCCTCCCAGCGTAGCATACTTGTTCGCTTAACGACTTCCCTTAATGACTGCAAGGCCCATCAAATAATTTTCTTTTAAGCTGCATCTGTTTATTTCAGATATTCATCTTTGATTTCACCCTCCATCTACTCATCCCCCCCCCCCCCCCCCCCCCCGCACCGCCCCACCCACACCCACACCCCCAACTCACCATTCACCTCCCTCCTCCCTTCTTCTTCCTGTTAAATGATTACATTCAACGGGCGCAATAGCTGAGTCGTTAAAGCGTTGGACTTTCAGTCTGAGGGTCCCAGGTTTGAATCTCGGTGACAGCGCCTGGTGGGTAAAGGGTGGAGATTTTTCCCATCTCCCAGGTCAACATATGTGCAGACCTGCTAGTACCTGAACCCCCGTCGTGTGTATACGCAAGAAGATCAAATTCGCACGTTAAAAATCCTGTAATCCTTGTCAGTGTTTGGTGGGTTATGGAAACAAGAACATACCCAGCATGCACACCCCCAAAAGCGGAGTATGGCTGCCTGCATGGTGGGGTAAAATCGGTCATACACGTAAAAGCCCACTCGTGTACATAGGAGTGAACATGGGAGTTGCAGCCCAGGAACACAGAAGAAGAAGAAGAAATGATTACATTCAGGTGTGAACGTTAGAACTTTAATGAAATGCCTATAGTCAGATAATAGATTATTAAACCAAATTCACTCTCCTTTGTTATTTTGTTAACAGTTATTAAATCTTGTGATTAAAAACCAGAAGGAATTATGCTGAGGGTGGGTTGTGCTTTCTGGCGAAGAGTGCATTCTTTGTCGAATGACAAATGTTGAGATACTTCATCGTATTAGTTTTTCTTTCCAGTCCCCATTCGTAAGCCGGCATTCGTGAAGCAGGATTACTCAGTCCTGAGTGGCCTCTTACTGTTTAGTGTTGTACCATCAGGACAGGATGAAGTAATGTTCTTTGAATGTACAATTGTAATATGCATTTCCTTTCATGCTGAATGTTACCAGTTATGTAGGGTATTTTTCAGATTCTCATACATTTAGTAACTATGCATTTAAATGTAAGTCTTCACTGACACGGATTCGTTACACACATTTGCCCATTTATCGCTAGGTGCAGCTACTTCACTTTGATATTGAATTCATAGAATAGTTTTTTTTCTATGATGTGTGTGTGTGTGTGTTTTCGTCCTTGCAGATCCTCTGTATGTTTGTTTCGATGTCAATACGACTGTGTGTGTGAGTGCGTGCGTGCGTTTGCTTGCACGTGTGTGCGCATGTGGTCATGTGTCAGTCCAGATTTCAGGAGCTATTACATAATTTATATCGATGTTCCTATTTCACTGAACAGTTTGATGACTAACTTAGACATTTACTTTTTTTTTAAGCACATCTTCTGTACTGGATTATACTGTTCAAAACTGGACAAGAAGGCTTTGCCACTCGTTTCTCAGATAGTTGATGATTAGTTGCCGCTGCAAGGAGGCATCATAGGTGTGTGGACTGATCTATGTAAACTACACCATGTCTGCTTTTAACCCATCCAACCCTGGGCAGTTTGTAGCTTCAGCGGGCTTCTGTGCTGTTTGGATGCAGAAATAATGCAGAAAATATACAGTTTTTCCTTTGAGTTATGTGGGGACACATCTGTTAATTCTGTAAGAGGTAGTTCCCTCTCTTTGTGGTTTATGCACGTGTAGGATTGTGAAGACTGTTTTGATTAGACAAATTTTGATGCCAGAGTAGTACTTGGGTGCAGGACTTAATGAGTTAAAAAAAGAGGGGGGGGGGGGGGGGGGGGGGGGAGTTGCAAGGGGAGCAGGTGCCTGACCTACACATAGACCCATTGCGCTGACTGGTTTCAGTTAAATCTGCAGCTAAAACAAATCAAGCGCCATACGTCATTATGGTTACTGTCTCAGTTTCAGTTTCTCCAGGAGATCATGTCACTGTGTTCAGACAGATCAGTTTCTCCAGGAGATCATGTCACTGTGTTCAGACAGATCAGTTTCTCCAGGAGATCATGTCACTGTGTTCAGACAGATCAGTTTCTCCAGGAGATCATGTCACTGTGTTCAGACAGATCAGTTTCTCCAGGAGATCATGTCACTGTGTTCAGACAGATCAGTTTCTCCAGGAGATCATGTCACTGTGTTCAGACACATCAGTTTCTCCAGGAGATCATGTCACTGTGTTCAGACAGATCGGTTTCTCCAGGAGATCATGTCACTGTGTTCAGACAGATCAGTTTCTCCAGGAGATCATGTCACTGTGTTCAGACAGATCAGTTTCTCCAGGAGATCATGTCACTGTGTTCAGACAGATCAGTTTCTCCAGGAGATCATGTCACTGTGTTCAGACAGATCAGTTTCTCCAGGAGATCATGTCACTGTGTTCAGACAGATCAGTTTCTCCAGGAGATCATGTCACTGTGTTCAGACAGATCAGTTTCTCCAGGAGATCATGTCACTGTGTTCAGACAGGTCAGTTTCTCCAGGAGATCATGTCACTGTGTTCAGACAGATCAGTTTCTCCAGGAGATCATGTCACTGTGTTCAGACAGATCAGTTTCTCCAGGAGATCATGTCACTGTGTTCAGACAGATCAGTTTCTCCAGGAGATCATGTCACTGTGTTCAGACAGATCGGTTTCTCCAGGAGATCATGTCACTGTGTTCAGACACATCAGTTTCTCCAGGAGATCATGTCACTGTGTTCAGACAGATCAGTTTCTCCAGGAGATCATGTCACTGTGTTCAGACAGATCAGTTTCTCCAGGAGATCATGTCACTGTGTTCAGACAGATCAGTTTCTCCAGGAGATCATGTCACTGTGTTCAGACAGATCAGTTTCTCCAGGAGATCATGTCACTGTGTTCAGACAGGTCAGTTTCTCCAGGAGATCATGTCACTGTGTTCAGACAGATCCATGTATGTCACTGTGTTCAGACAGATCCATGTATGTCACTGTGTTCAGACAGATCCATGTATGTCACTGTGTTCAGACAGATCCATTATGTCACTGTGTTCAGACAGATCCATGTATGTCACTGTGTTCAGACAGATCCATTATGTCACTGTGTTCAGACAGATCCATATGTCACTGTGTTCAGACAGATCCATGTATGTCACTGTGTTCAGACAGATCCATTATGTCACTGTGTTCAGACAGATCCATGTATGTCACTGTGTTCAGACAGATCCATATGTCACTGTGTTCAGACAGATCCATGTATGTCACTGTGTTCAGACAGATCCATTATGTCACTGTGTTCAGACAGATCCATTATGTTACTGTGTTCAGACAGATCCATTACGTTACACGACAGCTGGTAGGCAGATGCCAGACAGCAGCATCACTGAGCACACTGAATCAGGCCTTGAGTACATGCATGTATATTTCCTTGAGCTACTGATACTGATACTGATATTTGTATACCCGTCAGAGTGGATTTCTTTTCCAGAATTTTGCCAGAGGATGACGCTTTTGTTGCCATGGGTTCTTTTTGAGTGCGCTAAGTGTGTACTGCACACGGGACCTCAGTTAATCATGTCATGCGAATGACTAGACGCTCAGTTTGATTTTCTGGTCAGACTTGGGAGAAAGGGCAATAGTGAAAATCAAACCCAGATCCTCACAAACATTGTATTTCAGATAAGCATCTTCACCATTCTGCCACTTGATACTTTTCAGTTTCAAGGAGGTGCGAAAGTGTGCCGTCTGATCCATATACGTTACACCACATCCACCCGAAAAGATTTTTTTTTTTAATTTAAAAAGGAGCTGAAGCCTGATGTTGGCAGAAAGCCAGAGCACTGATCAGGACCTCGAGATCCTGCCCTGTGTATGTACGTAACGTGGAGTGATGGCCTGGAGGTAACGCGTCCGCCTAGGAAGCGAGAGAATCTGAGGGCGCTGGTTCGAACCACGGCTCAGCCGCCGATATTTTCTCCCCCTCCATTAGACCTTGAGTGGTGGTCTGGATGCTAGTCATTCGGATGAGACGATAAACCGAGGTCCCGTGATTCGGATGAGATGATAAACCAAGGTCCCGTGTGCAGCATGCACTTAGCGCACGTAAAAGAACCCACGGCAACAAAAGGGTTGTTCCTGGCAAAATTCTGTAGAAAAATCCACTTTGACAGGAAAAACAAATAAAACTGCACGCAGGAAAAAATACAAAAAAATGGGTGGCACTGTAGTGTAGCGACGCGCTCTCCCTAGGGAGAATTTCACACAGAGAAATCTGTTGTGGTAAAAGGGAATACAAATACAAATACAACATGAGGTCGCTTGCTCTGATGCTTCCTTGAAAATGAAACTTCCTCACTTTCTGATGGAAGGAACTAATTATTCAATGGAACAGTTACGTCCTTTTAGTTACCACAGATGAGAGCTCACAAGGGAAGAAGACCCGAATTTTAGAGCTGTGTTATCTCACAACTTGACAAACGTTTAGTTCGAGTGGCGTGACTGGGTCACTGACTGGGTCACGTGAGCTTTCAGGGCCTGTGGACCAGTGGTGTGGACATCCTGTTGCATCTGTTTGCTGGAGAGCTGCCAGTGCTCTCTGACAGATTTTAGTTTTGACACAATACTTCGATGTTCAGACTCCAGGAAAACAATTTTGAGCTGCTACTTTGACAGTTTTTAGTTTTGACACAATACTTCGATGTTCAGACTCAAGGAAAACAATTTTGAGCTGCTACTTTGACAGTTTTTAGTTTTGACACAATACTTCGATGTTCAGACTCAAGGAAAACAATTTTGAGCTGCTGCTGTGACAGTTTTTAGTTTTAACACGATACTTCGATGTTCAGACTCAAGGAAAACAATTTTGAGCTGCTGCTTTGACAGTTTTTAGTTTGGACACAATACTTCGGGTGTTGTGAACTTCAGATTTCTCCACCATCTTTCAGTATCAGTGGTGGTGGTAGTGGTTTTGGGTTGTTGTTTTTTTTTAAACAGAATTCGGTAGGCTTTCAGTGTCTGACCAGTGCATTGGGTCTGTGTGCTACTAATAGGCCAGGCATCTACTTCCTTAAAGAAAAAAAAAAATTTTTTTGAAAGCAGATGTGGTGTAGCATAGATGGCTCAGTCCGCAAACTCTGACAGCTCCTCAGGTCTGAGATCATTGTGGAGAGCTTTCAGGAGAAGGGTGGGATTGTTGAAGAATTCGTTCAGGAGAAGAATGAGATCTTTGAAGACAACGTTCAGGGAAAGGATGAGATTTTTACGGACTTCTTTCAGGATGAGGAAGATGTGGTTGACTGTGTTCAGGAGAGGGGCAAAATAGTTTGGAATTGAATTGCACGCAGAAAGATGAGACTGTTGTATGAGAACCGCGTGCAGGAGAAAGATGAGACTGTTATGAAACTGCGTTTAGGAGAAAGATAAGTGTTGTGAACTAAGTGCAGGAGAAAGATGAGACTTATGAACTACATGCAGGAGAAAGATGAGACTGTTATGAACTTGTTCAGGAGAACGATTATGTTGTTATGAAGTACGTACAGGAGAAAGTTGAGACTGTTATGAACTGTGTGCAGGAGAAAGATGAAATTGTTGTGAACTGTGTGCAGGAGAAAGATGAGATTGCTATGAACTACGTGCAGGAGAAAGATGAGACTGTTATGAACTGCACACAGGAAAAAGATGGGAGACTCTTAGTACATGCAGGATAAAAATGAGATTGTTATAAACTGCATGTAGGAGAAGACGAGACTGTTAATATGTGCACAATGATGAGGTTGTTATGAACTATGTGCAGGAGAAAGATGGGGCTGTTTATATATGCAGGAGAAAGATGAGACTTATGAACCATTTGCAGGAGAAAGATGAGACTTATGAACCATGTGCAGGAGAAAGATGAGACTTATGAACCATGTGCAGGAGAAAGATGAGACTGTGTTGTTCTTCTTTGTTCATGGGCTGCAACTCCCACGTTCACTCGTACATAGACAAGTAGGCTTTTACGTATATGACCGTTTTTACCGCACCATGTAGGCAGACGTACTCCGTTTTCAGGGGTATGAGATTGTGATGAGCTGGGCGCAGGAGAAAGAAAGATGCGACTTGTTGATGAACTGCGTGCAGGAGAAGGATGAGACAGACAGTGGGTACCGGTCGGGGACAATCCCGGAGGAGAAGCTGCCACACAAGGCGCCCAGCCAGGCCACGCTGAACCGCATGGAGCTTCGCCGCACGATCCACACTTTTAACCACTTCGTGCCCAGCGCCGCCCTGGAGCAGGTCAGTGTCAGTTTCTTTTCTTTTTCTTTTTCTTTTTTTTTTTTTCTAAACCCTTGCAGGCGTGTCTGCCATTACTGAGGGCTCGTATTTGTCCTGGAAAATTGACGAAATGGATAGGGTGTCATGGAAATAGGGATATTAGCTGCATGTCCCTGAAAATTAAAAATTGTGACCGTTACATTTTTTTTTTCCAAAGTATCTAGTGGGTACAAGTGTAGCCTTAGGTGGCTTTCCGACCATTGCCGAATGCTGCTGAATATTACCGAAGCCATATTGCGAAAGTCCACTTGATTTCCATCACCAGCGAAGTAAATTTGTTAAGACCAATGTGCATGTGGATAGACACCAACTTTTTGAACATTTTTTCCATGTTTACAACCATTGCTTCCAGCCATCAGACAACTGTTGTATGTTTGCTGAGATGTGCCTCAAAATAATATCTTGTCCCTGAAAGTAATGTGTCTTGTTCCTGAAGAGCAGATTTGGGGGTAGGCATGCCTGCCCTTGCAACGAAGGATCTTTTCTTCCAAAAGTTTACAGCATATTTCTTTATTCTGCTCAAACTCCCTTCAGTGAATTCAGGCAATTAATAATGCTGGAAACAAACAGAGATTTCAGAATTATACATGTATCATTATTTTTTCAGTTATACAGGACAAAAAAAAAACTTTTAAAAATACCTTTCAGTGCATGTATACTAAAAATAGAGACAGTATACAAAAAAGGTGTGTTTTTTTTCACTGCTGATTCTTTTGCTCTTGCACACACACACACACACACACACACACACACACACACACACATACCTCACAAACATCCCGACTGCTCACCCAACCACAGCCCCACCCCAGTTCACTCTCTGTCTCTCTTGGCCTGTGTTTCAGTTTCTCGAGGGAAGGGTGGGAGGGGTTGCGGGGGGGTGTCAATGCATTCTGACAAATCGGTGAATGCTGCACCACATGTAGATGCCTGGCAGCAGCATAACCCAACGCAGACCTGGAGTATGTGCAGATGCTAGGCACGATGGGTTATGCTGCTGGTCAGACATCTGCTTTGCAGATGTGATGTAGTGTATGTGGATTTATCCGAACGCAGTGACGTTTCCTTGAGAAACTAAAACAAACAAGAGAGGCCAGGCCTTCAAGACTCACTTGTGATAAATTAAGTCCCCTAGCATTAATTACAGATTAATTTCCCTTTTTTACTATCTGCACCAAAACGTTTGCAAAATAAATAAAAATTCCATGCTTAGCAAAAGAAGTTCCTGTTTGAACAAAAAATGATAATAATGACTCCTCTTGTAGTTGTGTCAGAATAAGAGGTCAAAGTGCCAAGTTTAGAGAAAACAAAAAAATATAAATATAACAGTAAATGCAGTTTGCATATTATTAGGCTTCATTTTTTATTTTTTTGTGCCCATCCCAGAGATGCAATATTGTTTTAAACAAGTTGACTGGAAAGAACTGAATTTTTCCTATTTTTATGCCAAATTTGGTGTCAACTGACAAAGTATTTGCAGAGAAAATGTCAATGTTAAAGTTTACCACGGACACACAGACACACACACACACACAAGTGAGTGAAAAACGATTCAGATCTCTGCTTTTCTTGGGCAGACTGTGAAGGTGAAGGGAGGAAGGTGTCCGCTTTCTTTCAGGACCGACGATGATCCACGGAGCATGTCGTTGTTTTCAGACAGAGGACGGCGAGTCGTTCCAGGGCTTCCTGCGTGTGACCCTCAACCTGATCCGACCAATCACCATGGAGCTGGGGGCGCGACCCCCGTCCATCTACGAGCTGCTGACACGGGAGCACATTGTGGAGCAGAGCACGCAGCATGTGGCGTTCTACATGCCGCGAGACACCGTCAAATCCATCCACATCACCAGGTGCGTGGGAAATTTATGTAATTGATAAGATATCGTTATGACAGGAAGTGTACAGTACAGCCTTGTCTCGTTGTCCTGAACCTAAATAGACCCACATGGCATCATCATCGTTATCGTCATCATCAGTACATACACGCACACACACACACACACACTGGCACTCAGACACACACTCTCAACACTTGTGTGCACATGCACGCATGCACACACGCACACACACACGCGCACACACACACTCAACACTCGTGCACACTGGCACACACACAGACACACACACACACAGACACACACACACACACACATACACACACACACACTCTCAACACTCGTGCACACACACACACTCTCAACACTCGTGCACACTGGCACACACACACACACACACACACACACACACAGGTGTTCTACATGCCGCACGACACTGTCAACTCCAATCAAACACCAGGTGTGTCGCAATTTTATGTAATTGATAAGATATCGTTATGACAGGAAGCATAGAGTACAGCCTTGTCGCGTTGTCCTGAACCTAAATAGACCCACATGCCATCATCATCATCATTATCGTCATCATCATCATCCTTTATCATCATCAGTATGCACACACACTTGCACTCACACACACACTCAGCACTCTCGTGCACACACACACACACACACACACACTTGCACTTACACAGACACACAGTCACACTCGCACCCCTCCCCCCAACACACACACACACACTCTCTTTTCTCTCTCTCTCTCTCTTTGTTGCAAGCGTTGGTTTGATTTAGCCCCTATTTTCCACATGATGTTGATGATGCTGTGTGGACAGTAAAACGACAACGAAGGAAGTGGTGGCAGGCCTGCTGAAGAAATTCCACATCCTGGACCACCCCAGGAAGTTCGCCATGTACGCACAGGAGTTCAACGAGAAAAACAAGCTGGGTGCGTATCAGAGAGAAAAGAACTCGCTCATGCGATCGTTCTCAACACACGCACGCACACATGCATGCACGCACGCATGCACGCACACACATGCGCTTTAAAGACTAGGGACATGTCTCCTGGGTTTTTTTTAAATATTCTGGTGTGTTATGTATCTTACACACACTGTTAAAAATTATCTCTTGAGATAATAAAATATTCTGTATGCACACACGTGCGTATGTTAGTATGTATATGAATATCCACACACACACATGTACATGTACAGACACAGACATTTACATACACACACACACACACACACACACAATCTCCCTCTCTCTTCAATTCACTTCTGGGTTCACTGTTGCATGTATGAATAAATAAGTGTAAACAGATCATCTCTGCTACCCTGTCAAAACAAATTGTTCTACTCACGACCATCTTCTGCTATAGAAGGTGACCATTACTACACCCTCTTTTAGAGGTGTGTACGATAGCCAGTCATGTCCTGCTATAGAAGGTGACCATTACTACACCCTCTTTTAGAGGTGTGTACGATAGTCAGCCATGTCCTGCTATAGAAGGTGACCCATTACTACACCCTCTTTTAGAGGTGTGTACGATAGCCAGTCATGTCCTGCTATAGAAGGTGACCCATTACTACACCCTCTTTTAGAGGTGTGTACGATAGTCATGTCCTGCTATAGAAGGTGACCATTACTACACCCTCTTTTAGAGGTGTGTACGATAGCCAGTCATGTCCTGCTATAGAAGGTGACCCATTACTACACCCTCTTTTAGAGGTGTGTACGATAGTCATGTCCTGCTATAGAAGGTGACCCATTACTACACCCTCTTTTAGAGGTGTGTACGATAGTCATGTCCTGCTATAGAAGGTGACCCATTACTACACCCTCTTTTAGAGGTGTGTACGATAGTCATGTCCTGCTATAGAAGGTGACCATTACTACACCCTCTTTTAGAGGTGTGTACGATAGCCAGTCATGTCCTGCTATAGAAGGTGACCATTTCTACACCCTCTTTTAGAGGTGTGTACGATAGTCATGTCCTGCTATAGAAGGTGACCATTACTACACCCTCTTTTAGAGGTGTGTACGATAGCCAGTCATGTCCTGCTATAGAAGGTGACCCATTACTACACCCTCTTTTAGAGGTGTGTACGATAGTCATGTCCTGCTATAGAAGATGACCATTACTACACCCTCTTTTAGAGGTGTGTACGATAGCCAGTCATGTCCTGATATAGAAGGTGACCATTACTACACACTCTTTTAGAGGTGTGTACGATAGTCATGTCCTGCTATAGAAGGTGACCCATTACTACACCCTCTTTTAGAGGTGTGTACGATAGTCATGTCCTGCTATAGAAGGTGACCATTACTACACCCTCTTTTAGAGGTGTGTACGATAGTCATGTCCTGCTATAGAAGGTGACCCATTACTACACCCTCTTTTAGAGGTGTGTACGATAGCCAGTCATGTCCTGCTATAGAAGGTGACCATTACTACACACTCTTTTAGAGGTGTGTACGATAGCCAGTCATGTCCTGCTATAGAAGGTGACCCATTACTACACCCTCTTTTAGAGGTGTGTACGATAGTCATGTCCTGCTATAGAAGGTGACCATTACTACACCCTCTTTTAGAGGTGTGTACGATAGTCATGTCCTGCTATAGAAGGTGACCATTACTACACCCTCTTTTAGAGGTGTGTACGATAGCCAGTCATGTCCTGCTATAGAAGGTGACCCATTACTACACCCTCTTTTAGAGGTGTGTACGATAGTCATGTCCTGCTATAGAAGGTGACCATTACTACACCCTCTTTTAGAGGTGTGTACGATAGTCATGTCCTGCTATAGAAGGTGACCATTACTACACCCTCTTTTAGAGGTGTGTACGATAGCCAGTCATGTCCTGCTATAGAAGGTGACCATTACTACACCCTCTTTTAGAGGTGTGTACGATAGCCAGTCATGTCCTGCTATGACCATCAGAACAGCAGAGGAGGCACTTGCTTTTCCAACTATCTGCACTAGATTACAACATTTATATTGATGATGATAAAACATGGTTGTACATAATAACAATAATGGTATTTATATAGCGCTGGATCTTGTGCAGAGACAAATCAAAGCGCTTTCGCACCAGTCATTCACACACATGTGTAACTCTTAAAACTGGAGAAACTGAAGACAAGGAAGAGGCAGGCAGGGAAGGGAGGCTATTTTAGGAAGAGGTGGGTTTTAACCCTTTCACTGCCAGTGTTGCATTTCAGCACCAGCCAATGTAGAGCACCGCACCCATGCCACTGAAATGTGACCTGATCATGGGTCTGTTGTCTATGAACCTAATGCTCTTCATTTTCAGTGGTAGGATAGGCCCAATTTTCTACACCTCACAGCTGTTCTTAGAGTAGACACCGTCTTTTCCGTGGTTGTAGCACAAGGAAATTTTGCGCTCTAAATTGACTGGCGATGAAGCGGTTAAGGCCAGACTTGAAAGAGCTGAGTGTGGACATGTTACTGTTTTCAGTGAAACTGCGGCGCCTGACTGACAAAGACTTTCCTCTGGTGGCGATGTTGTTGTGGGAACCAGAGAGGGTGAAGCACTATCGACTGGTGCTGCAGGAGAATGAGACAGGAGAAATTGTGGTCAGTGTGACCTCGTCATCGCACGGTGGCTGAAATGCTCTGTCTGTCTGTCTTTGTACACACCTTCTGTACGTGTGCGTGTGTCAGTGTGTGTGTGTGTTTTGATGTTTGTTGGTGTGGTGGTGTTCATGTGTCGATGTGTGTGTGTGTGTGTGTGTGTTGGTGTTTGTGTGTCAGTGTTAGTGTGTGTGTGTGTTTTGATGTGTGTTGGTGTGGTGTTCAGGTGTCGATGTGTGTGTGTGTGTTGGTGTTTGTGTGTCAATGTTAGTGTGTATGTGTGTGTGTGTGTGTGTTTTGATGTGTATGGGTGTGGTGGTGTTCAGGTGTCGATGTGTGTGTGTGTGTGTGCATGTGTTGGTGTTTGTGTGTCAATGTTAGTGAGTGTGTGTGTGTGTGAATGGATATGATTTGAACTGTAGGTCACTGTCACCTAATTTTCTGTTGACTGCCTGACAGGGTGATTATTGACACTTCTTGTAATTTCCTGTAAGTCACAGCATTGTATAAATACTTCTATAAAAAAAAAAAATCACAACAAATGTGTATGTTTAAAAAAAAAAGAATGTATTCATTAAAATCTGTATTGACTTTTGAAAATCTCACACTTCTGGGGAAGTGCTTTTTCAGGCTAAAAAACATTAAGAAAAGAACCCCTAAAATCCCAGTAATCCTAGCTGTCTGTCACATTTTAGTTGCCATTCACAGCAAGATTAACTGTGTGCAAACAAGAAACTTCCCACTTAACACTGACAGTCCAACACTGATCTTTGATTCAGATATTTATGTTCAACTACAAGTGTGTGTGGTGTGGTGTGTTTTGTTGTGTTGTGTTGTGGTGTGTGTGTGTTTGTGTGTGTGTGTGCCCATTCGATTGGGCCAGTGTGTATCAGGTACACATCTTAAAGGCTTCACAGCCCTCTTGTCTTTGTTACGTCTGAAATTCTACTGAGAATACTCCGGGACAGACACCTTTGCCTCCCACGAGGTTTTTGAAAAGTGTTTAATCATAATGATTAACAAATAGTAAAGAGTGGTAACTCTCTCCATTCACAAGGTACACAACTTCAAGTCAGTGCTGCTTTCGCTACCGATTCGGCTAGCACACAGGTAAATAAAAGGTACATTGGAACAAACCAGACACTTCCTCAAAAAGGAAGCACCGGCCTGTCCTTATACCGATCATTTGACATGTTCACACAGCAGCAAGACAGAAGAAAATGGCAAAACACAAAATAGCTTTTTATTCTCAGACTGGCATTGCCTCTTTAATCCTGAACAAGCCACACAGAACAAGGGTTTAATCATTAGGAATTTTTGTTGTTGTTGTTTTTCTTAGTAGCATATTTATGCCTGTTGATGATTTAGCTTTCAGATTTATATAAACTAAAATATTATTTTCAAGTTTTATAATCACAGAATGATTTCATTAGATCCATTTAAATACTAATGAAATGAACAGAAAGAAATTAAAGTGAATGAACATGTGATTTGGATTGGGATGGTTTATTCCAAAAAGACCTTAGCTCCTTGTGAAGGGGTGGTGTGTAAACTTATTTCAAAAACATAGCAAGACATGCATGTGAATGAACATGTGAACATGATGGAGAGGGGAGGAGAGAGACAGAGACAGAACATACTTCCTATCATATGCTTACACTAAAGGGTTGTCTGACAGAATTCAGCAGAAAAATCTTTTTTGATGGCAAAACAAATACACCTGAGACAGAGTGCCTGAATAAAAGAGGGCACTGCTTTATGAATGCTTTTCCCAGGACGAGCAGCTCAACTTTCACTCAGAGAAGTCTGCTGTGACAAAAAGTAATACAGTAGATACAACACAATCAAATACACTGGGTAAAACAAATGTACCTGCAGAACGAAAGAAAGAAGAAAATAAAAGGATGGCACTGCAATGTGGCAGTGCACTTTTTCCGTGAAGACCAGCCTGAATTTCACACAAGAAACTACAGACAAGACAGAACTCAGCACAACAGCTCACACAACCAGCACAGCCACTACAGCCAAACACCACACCACATCACCAGCAACCCCACTACAGCAAACCCCCAAACACCCCCAGTCCAGCACAAACCACAACTATACACAAAACAGCCCCTTAAGCAAACACAAAACTAGCACAGACACTATCAAACAGTACAAACAGAACAACAGTACAGCACAACATACCCACAAGTACAGCAAGCCACACAGCAAACAAACAAGCACAAAAGACAACACTACAGCACTTAACACAGCACAGCACACTCAGACGATGACAAACAGAATACATAAGACAACACATAACAGCACAGCTACGCACAACAAGAACAATAGAGCACCAAGCTCAGTCACACACAAGACCAGACCACACTACACAGCAATACAGACAGACAACAACACTAACACAGCACACTACAGCACAACACAGACACAACAACAACACAGCACACTACACTACAGCACACACAGCACACACACAGCACAGCCACTACAGACAGCACACACACACGTCACACCACACAGCCAACACAGCACAGCACACTACAGCAAACACAACACAGCACACACAGCACAGCACATCAGCAATCACACACAGCAACAGTAGCAGCAACACACACAGCACACCACTACAGCACAACACACACACACACACAGCACACCACATACAGCAACAACACAGCACACCACACTACACACACACACACAGACACACAACAGACAACACACTACAGCACACACACTAACACAACACACGCACACTACAGCACAACACAACACAAACTACAGCACACCAACACAACACCACACACAGCACACACAACACACTACAGACAGCACAACACAGCCACACAGCACAAACACTACAGCACACTACAGCACAACACAGCACACACACTACAGCACACACACAGCACACTACAGCACACACACACAGCACACAACAGCACAACACAACACACACACCACACTACAGCACAACACAACACACACAGCACACACACACAGCACACACAGCACACACACACAGCACAACACACACAGCACAACACAACACAGCACACACACTACAGCACAGACACAACACACCACACAGCACAACAGCACAACCACACTACGCACATGCACACCACACTACAGCCAACAACACACTACAGCACAACACACCACAGTACAGCACAGACACACTACAGCACACCTCACTAACAGCACACTATACTACACACACCACACTACAGCACACCACACTACAGCACAACACACTACAGCACAACACAAACTCAACACACGCACAGAACAGCACACCAGCACTACAGCACAACACACTACAGCACACTACACTACAGCAGCAACACAACACACCACAGTAACAGCACACACACTACAGCACACCACACTACAGCACAACACAGCACAACACACTACAGCACAACACAACACAGCACTACACTCTACAGCACAACACACTACAGCAGCAACACAACACAGCACAACACACTACAGCACAACACAACACAGCACAGACACACAAAAGCACACCACACTACAGCACAGCACACACAGCACAACACACTATCAGCACAACACACTACAGCACACCACATATCAGCACAACAACAACACACCACACACACTACAGCACACATCACACTACAGCACAGCACAACACACCACACCACACTAGCAGCACTACACACCACACCACACCACACTACAGCACAACACAGCACAGCACAACACAACATAGCACACCACACTACAGCACAACACACCACACCACACTACAGCACAACACAGCACAGCACAACACAACACAGCACACCACACTACAGCACCAACACACCACACCACACTACAGCACAACACAACACAGCACAACACACACACACACCACACTACAGCACAACACACCACACCACACCACACTACAGCACAACACAGCACAGCACAACACAACACACCACACTACAGCACAACACACCACACCACACTACAGCACAACACACCACACCACACTACAGCACACACAGCACAGCACCCACAACACAGCACACACACTACAGCACAACACAGCACAGCACACCACAACACAGCACACCACACTACAGCACAACACAGCACACCACACTACAGCACAACACAACACAGCACAGCACAACACAGCACACCACACCACAGCACAACACAGCACACCACACTAAAGCACAACACACCACACTACAGCACAACACACCACACTAAAGCACAACACAACACACTACAGCACAACACAACACAGCACACCACACTACAGCACAACACAACACACTACAGCACAACACAACACAGCACAACACAACACAGCACACCACACTAAAGCACAACACAACACACTACAGCACAACACAACACAGCACACCACACCACAGCACAACACAGCACACCACACTAAAGCACAACACAACAGCACAGCACAGCACAGCACACTACAGCACACCACACTACAGCTTAGCACAGCACAGCACAGCACACTACAGCACAACACAACACAACACAGCACACCACACTACAGCACACCACACTACAGCACAGCACAACACAGCACAACACACTACAGCACACCACACTACAGCACAACACAACACAGCACAACACACTACAGCACAGCACACTACAGCACAGCACACTACAGCACACCACACTACAGCACACCACACTACAGCCACACTACAGCACAGCACACTACAGCACACCACACTACAGCACAGCACACCACAACACAGCACACCACACTACAGCACAGCACAACACAGCACACCACACTACAGCACAACACAACACAGCACACCACACTACAGCACACCACACTACAGCACAACACAGCACACCACACTACAGCACAGCACACCACAACACAGCACACCACACTACAGCACAGCACAACACAGCACAGCACACTACAGCACAGCACAACACAGCACACCACACTACAGCACAACACAGCACACCACACTACAGCACAGCACACTACAGCACAGCACACCACAACACAGCACACCACACTACAGCACAGCACAACACAGCACAGCACACTACAGCACAACACAACACAGCACACCACACTACAGCACAGCACACTACAGCACAACACAACACAGCACACCACACTACAGCACAACACAACACAGCACAACACAGCACACCACACTACAGCACAGCACACTACAGCACAACACAACACAGCACAACACAACACAGCACACCACACTACAGCACAACACAGCACACCACACTACAGCACAGCACACCACAGCACACCACACTACAGCCCACCACAGCACAGCACACTACACTACAGCCACACTACAACACAGCACACCACACTACAGCCACACTACAGCACACCACAGCACACCACACTACAGCACACCACACTACAGCCACACTACAGCACAGCACACTACAGCACACCACACTACAGCACACCACACTACAGCCACACTACAGCACGCCACACTACAGCACAGCACACTACAGCACAGCACACTACAGCACACCACACTACAGCACAGCACACTACAGCACACCACACTACAGCCACACTACAGCACACCACACTACAGCCACACTACAGCACACCACACTACAGCCACAGCACACCACACTACAGCCACACTACAGCACACCACACTACAGCCACACTACAGCACACCACACTACAGCCACAGCACACCACACTACAGCCACACTACAGCACACCACACTACAGCCACACTACAGCACACCACACTACAGCCACACTACAGCACACCACACTACAGCCACACTACAGCACAGCACACTACAGCACAGCACACTACAGCACACCACAACACAGCACACCACAACACAGCACACCACACTACAGCACACCACAACACAGCACACCACAACACAGCACACCACAACACAGCACAGCACACCACAACACAGCACACCACAACACAGCACAACACAACACAGCACACCACACAGCACACCACACTACAGCACACCACAACACAGCACAACACAACACAGCACACCACACTACAGCACAACACAGCACAGCACACCACACCACACTACAGCACAACACAACACAGCACAGCACAACACACTACAGCACAACACAACACACTACAGCACAACACACTACAGCACAACACAACACACTACAGCACAACACACTACAGCACAACACAACACAGCACAGCACAACACACTACAGCACAACACACTACAGCACAACACACTACAGCACAACACAACACAGCACACCACAACACACTACAGCACAACACAACACACTACAGCACAACACACTACAGCACAACACAACACAGCACACCACAACACAGCACACCACAACACAGCACAGCACACCACACTACAGCACAACACACCACACTACACCACAACACAGCACAGCACACCACACTACAGCACAACACAGCACAGCACACCACAACACAGCACAGCACACCACACTACACCACAACACAGCACAGCACACCACAACACAGCACAGCACACCACACCACACTACACCACAACACAGCACAGCACACCACAACACAGCACAGCACAGCACACCACACCACAACACAGCACAGCACACCACACTACAGCACAACACAGCACAGCACACCACAACACAGCACAGCACACCACACTACACCACAACACAGCACAGCACACCACAACACAGCACAGCACACCACAACACAGCACAACACACCACACTACACCACAACACAGCACAGCACACCACAACACAGCACAGCACACCACACCACACTACACCACAACACAGCACAGCACACCACAACACAGCACAGCACACCACACTACACCACAACACAGCACAGCACACCACAACACAGCACAACACAACACAGCACAGCACACTACAGCACAACACAGCACAGCACACCACAACACACTACAGCACAACACAACACAGCACAGCACAACACACTACAGCACAACACAATACACTACAGCACAACACACTACAGCACAACACAACACACTACAGCACAACACACTACAGCACAACACAACACAGCACAGCACAACACACTACAGCACAACACACTACAGCACAACACACTACAGCACAACACAACACAGCACACCACAACACACTACAGCACAACACAACACACTACAGCACAACACACTACAGCACAACACAACACAGCACACCACAACACAGCACACCACAACACAGCACAGCACACCACACTACAGCACAACACACCACACTACACCACAACACAGCACAGCACACCACACTACAGCACAACACAGCACAGCACACCACAACACAGCACAGCACACCACACTACACCACAACACAGCACAGCACACCACAACACAGCACAGCACACCACACCACACTACACCACAACACAGCACAGCACACCACAACACAGCACAGCACACCACACCACAACACAGCACAGCACACCACACTACAGCACAACACAGCACAGCACACCACAACACAGCACAGCACACCACACTACACCACAACACAGCACAGCACACCACAACACAGCACAGCACACCACAACACAGCACAACACACCACACTACACCACAACACAGCACAGCACACCACAACACAGCACAGCACAGCACACCACACTACACCACAACACAGCACAGCACACCACAACACAGCACAGCACACCACACTACACCACAACACAGCACAGCACACCACAACACAGCACAGCACACCACACTACACCACAACACAGCACAGCACACCACAACACAACACAGCACACCACACTACACCACAACACAGCACAGCACACCACAACACAGCACAGCACAGCACACCACACTACACCACAACACAGCACAGCACAACACAACACAGCACAGCACACCACACTACACCACACCACACTACAGCACACCAC
Source organism: Babylonia areolata (assembly GCF_041734735.1). Lineage (NCBI taxonomy): Eukaryota > Metazoa > Mollusca > Gastropoda > Neogastropoda > Buccinidae > Babylonia > Babylonia areolata. The sequence continues at coordinate 50,665,139 of NC_134883.1, forward strand.
ACTACAGCACACCACACCACAGCACAGCACACCACACCACACCACACTACAGCACAACACACCACACCACACTACAGCACAACACAGCACAGCACACTACAACACAACACAACACAACACACCACACTACAGCACAACACACCACACCACACCACACCACACTACAGCACAACACAGTACAGCACAACACAGCACACCACAGTACAACACAACACAACACACCACACCACACTACAGCACAACACACCACACCACACCACACTACAGCACACCACAGTACAGCACAACACACCACACCACACTACAGCACAGCACACTACAGCACACCACACTACAGCACAACACACCACACCACACTACAGCACACCACAGTACAGCACAACACACCACACTACACTACAGCACAACACAGTACACCACACTACAGCACAACACAACACAGTACACCACAACACAGCACAACACAGCACAACACAACACAGCACAACACACCACACCACACTACAGCACAACACAACACAGCACAACACACCACAACACAGCACAACACACCACAACACAGCACAACACACCACACCACACTACAGCACAACACAACACAGCACACCACAACAAAGCACACCACACCACAGCACAACACAGCACACCACACTAAAGCACAACACAACACACTACAGCACAACACAGCACACCACACTACAGCACAACACAGCACACCACACTAAAGCACAACACAACACACTACAGCACAGCACAACACAACACAGCACACCACACTACAGCACAACACAGCACACCATAGCACAACCCAACCCAGCACAACATAGCTCAGCACAGCACACCAGTCAGACTACAGTACAACACAGTACAACACATTTTGACCTCTTTTCCCTTCGTTTCCAGTGGGAGAACTTCAGCGAACCGGAGCTGCGGAACTTCCAGATTGTGCTGGACCGTGAGGAGAGCGAGGCGATCGCCCAGCTGCAGTACAAGTACCGCGTCATGAAGCGCATCATCCTGCAGCGCATGAAGGAGCTGCGCCACGAGAAACAGGCGTGCAAGGAGTCTGTGGCCTGAGGAGGAGGAGAACGACGGACAGCAACAACAACAAAATGGGCGGCGTTCGCACTCTAGTTACGCGCTGTTTCCCTTGGGGGGGGGGGGGGGGGGATAGCCACCTGAATTTGTGCACAAAGAGAAATTCTGTTGTGACATACAGAGTGATGCAATGAACTGACAGGCATTGAAGATGGACATCGGCTAACCCAGTCCTCAATTCAAGCACAGTTTAGTCCACCTCCACTAAAAGGAGGATGAAGGGGTATGGATGGAAATCCCCCACCCCCACCCCCACCTCCCACCCCCAGCCCTCAGTGCAGTGCAAAAGTAGTTGTCAAGTCCATCCCCTCTGAAGCAGACCACAGCATGATGAACAACAGTTGTGGACAAAAATGCCCCTTTCTTCCTCAATGCAAAAGTAGTTGTCAAGTCCATCCCCTCTGAAGGAGTCCACGGCATGATAAGGGGCATGGATAGAAATTCCCGTGCCCACAGTGCAGCACAAATGTAGTTCAGTCCATACCCCTTGAAGAAGACCACAGCATGAAATGCAAGTTGTGGACAAATATCACCCTTTCCTCAGTGCAAATATACTTTAGTCCTTTCCCTGTAAAGGAGTCTACGGCAATTATAAGGGGCATGGACAGAAATCACCCAGCCGTCAATGCCAGCAAAGCTCCACCAGTCCTTCTAAAGGAGCCGACGGCCTGAGGCACAACATAGACAGACAGAAATCGCCTGTTCCTCAGTGCAAAAATATTACAGTCCATCCCCCCTAAAGAAGACCACAGTGTGGTAACATTCATGGACAGAAATCCCCCATTCCTCAGTGCAAGAGTACTTCAGTCCATCTGCCCTAAAGGAGTTCATAAGGGGTGTCAACGGAAATCTCCCATCCCTCATTGCTAATGTATTTCAATCTACCCCCTCCCAACCCCCTAAAAAACAAGACCACAGTGTGATGAAGGGGCATGGATGGAAATCCCCCACCGAATCCTCATTGCAATGCAAATATAATTCAGTCCATGCAGCCCTGACTGATGCAGACATGTTCCTTTTGCCTGTCACTCCAGTCCAGGCCTGACTGATGCAGACATGTTCCTTTTGCCTGTCACTCCAGGCTTTACAGGTATGACGGATGCAACTTCCACCCGCTCCAGGGCTGGGCTGGTTGCATGAGCGATCTTAGCATGCTGAGTTTGATTCATGTTGTGAGAACTTTCCCGAGTGTGTGCTAGTGCCATAGATTTTGGACAGTTCTTGATGCTAAGCAAACTTAGCGCTGGTAAGATCGCTTATGCAGCCCAGCCCAGTTCTTTGCCCAGTTTTAACGGATGTGACCAATGCAAGTTCCTCTACTTCCTTTCAATTTTTAAGTAATACATCGAACTTCAAGTGCAGGTGTGTGACTGGAGATCACGGAGAAGTTTTTGCCTTTTGAGTGATGTTCAGCATCACTGTTTTTCACTGTGGTGTGCACAGATAAGTGACTGAAAAAAATGTGAAGTGTGTTTGGTAGTCATCCAAATGTAGTGTTGAAGCCATTGAAAGCCATCAGGACGTGTCGTCTTCAGGCGTGATGTCTCGTCTTTTAGTCATGAACTGGCTTTCCGTGTTTGTTTGGGTTTTTTTAATGCTGGGTATTCGTGCAAAAATAATGATGATTTTGATTTGCTGTTTTGCTCAGAAGTACCTGAGGCCGAGAGAATGCCTGAGTTTGTTTTGGAAGAAGTATATTACCCAATGCTGATGTGGACAGTGTCTGTCTGGGAGCCTCGGGATCGTTTGGAGAAGAGAAGTAATCATTTGTAGGTTTAGTTGTCATTGTTTTTCTGTTGTTATTATTAAGCACATTGTGGGGAGAAAGGGATGCAATCTGGTGGGGTTTTTCTTCTTCTTTTTTTTCTTTTTTTTTTAAGATTGGTTGCATTATCTTCACAAAGTGCTGTGCTATCCTAAAAGCAAAGCAGGGTTTCTGGCAAGTTTAACACTGAGTGTCCAAGGGATTCTTCTATGTACACCTCGGGGGTGGGGGGGTGGGGGGTCCCAAACTATCTTCTGAGGGTTGTTCTCATGCTTCACATCAAACCTTAATTGCCGCACACACAGAAAGGCCAGCATACCGTCTACTTCTTGTCATGATCATCTGGGTTTCTGGTCTGAGAAATGGTGAAGGGAAAGAACTCATTTTCATAGCAGACAAAACCAGCATCAAGACGGAGCTCCCAAAAGGGGTTTTGGCTCTTTCTGTGTGTGTGTTCTGGAGATTGTAGACCATCCCAGGGACCTGCTCAGTGACCAGTGACCATGCCAATGCATGCTTTCCATTTTCAAAGCATCAGGGTGAATATTTATGTGTTATTAGAAGCCCTGGCACAAGCTGACTCGCATATCCATCTGTGGAAGTCATTACTATAACTAATGTAAACGAATGCCTAACGTTCCAAAATAATGCTATTTGTTGATAGTATGATACTGAAATTCCAACAGAAAAATGTAGAGATGTGTTTATGGTGTTTTTTGTTTTCTTGTTTTTTTCTTTTTTGATTGTGACATTAAGTGAGGCTTAGGAAAATAGTTGCCTATATCGGTGAAAAGTTGATTTTTCACTTTCTAATAAACCTTTTTTCAAGTTTGAAACAGAATACGAACTAGAACTTATAACTTTGATGTCAATGTAAGGATTCATTGTTTATGATAGAAATCAACAATGATTGTCAGACTTAAAGATCTGGACATTATAGTGATATACTCATTTGCTTTCTTTACCTCTTTTAAAACAACATGTGGTGAATTTTAGCCCGTGGTTTGTGATTTTGTGAAGAGGTATTGCACTCGTTTGTGGGCACAGGGATGGCAGGTGTTTGTCATAAGGGACATCACTCAGCTTACTTTCCACTAGGAAAAAAAGAAGAAGAAAAAAAGGAGAGAGAAAAGCTGGCAGTGTAATCTTTTTCTTCCAAATTTCCGTCTCTGAGTCTCTGGAGGGCATCTCACCAGGTATAGTTATATATAACAGATGGGCAGGCATCTCACAAACTTTCACTTGAATTTTGAAAGTGATCTGTATGGGTCATGACAAAAGCTGTTGGTGGTTTCTGTGATAAAGCAGTCCAGATCTGAAGACAGTGGTTTAGAGGTGAATGTAAATCAGAGAAAATGGCTGACCAGTTGTTCACAGCAGAGAGCAATTTTTAAACAGAAATGGCATAGCTGTGTGTCACCCAAGCGTAGATTTAAAAAAAAAAAAAAAGGATATGAAGCAATGTCATTCAAGATATTTTATTAATGAGTGTTAGTGAAGATAAGGCTTTCTTCCAAGATAACATTTTTACTTAATCTCTTTTTTGGTGTTTGTCTTTCAAATCATTTGCGTGACAGACTTTTTGTTGACCATCACGGAAACAGTGGCTCAGTTTACAGAACAGATTTATGTCGCCAGAAAAATATAATTCCTTTTTTTTCTGTTTTTTTTTTTTTTTTTCCTTATCATCGGTGAACTCCGTGCTATTGGCTGACCCACACAGGTAACACGTCGACAATGCTACATGTCTCCAGTGACACTCAGAGGCATTGGTAGTGTTGTTTCCAGTTTGTACTTTGAAAATGTACCCCTGACTCCAGTGTCCCTTGAATGGGGCAGCCAGGGAGAGTGCTGTGTGGAACCAGTTGTGATGCATGTTTGAACTGTGGAGAGTCTGCGGATAGGTAGCATGCTTCTGCCTCTATAATGACCCACTCTGTACTCACAAATGTAATCTGTATCGTTCAGTTAGTGAACGTTTCCAACTTAAACTTACCCACTCAAGAAAATGTGTGATGTGTATAAATGGTGGAAGAGTGTGCGTTGTAGTAGCAAATTTCCCACCGTTTGTGAAATGTCTGCTGTGATGGGACCATTTGGGTTTTTTGTGGGGGGGAGTTACCTTTGAAAATCAGTGTGTGTGTTGAGTGGGAAGTTGACACGATTTGTGATGTGTGAAGACCTGGGGGGGGGTTACCTTTGAAAATCAGTGTGTGTGTTGAGTGGGAAGTGGACACGATTTGTGATGTGTGAAGACCTGGGGGGGGGGGGGGGAGTTACCTTTGAAAATCAGTGTGTGTGTTGAGTGGGTAGTGGACACGATTTGTGATGTGTGAAGACCTGGGGGGGAGTTACCTTTGAAAATCAGTGTGTGTGTTGAGTGGGTAGTTGACAGGATTTGTGATGTGTGAACACCTGGCAGTCACTGGGGGCTGTGCCACACAAAGTACTGACCAGCACTGAAGGTGCTGTTCTCTTTTTACCTGGCTGTAAAGAACACCTCTGACAAGATGATTGCTGTTTACAGAATCAAGAGAATTTAATCCTTTTGCCCTGGTAGCGGTAAGGAGGATAGACATTGGCTGCCTATGAGTTTCTAAAGTTACTGAAAACATCAGAAGTCAACTGGGCAAGTTTATTTGGTCATTTAACTTGCAATGAAAAAAATCTTGAACAAATAAGCAAATAATAAAAGATCTGAATAGTCATTCTAACACATGAAATCAGTGATAAAATAGAGATAAGAAGATGTCACATAACAATCTTTCCATTGTTATGAAATTTCCCTAGCTTTAAGTACACTCCCATCCATGCTTTGCATAAATTACAGAAATTAAAAACAGACTTTGATGTCATGTGCAATTTAGGAATAAACTAATTTCTGACATCATAGGATTTTGGGCATTCCATTACAAAATGAAATTCATCACCAGTTACAGTTACGGCAAACCGCACATTAGTCATGGAATGTTGTGTTTCAGCGCCTGTCATCTTCCATTGGTAATTTATTGTTAATACACATGAACTGAAATAAAGATGTGGCATATCTGATAGGTGAAAAATATATTTCTCTTTTCCAAATTCAGTTACAAGTTTTTTTTATGAAACAAGTGTTTTCTAGCGAATCCTGCCAGTTTGTTTGATGCAGCGTAGGAAAAGGTGGGAGGGAGAAAGAGAACGAGGAGGAGAGGGCCAGGCAGAGGTGATAGGTCAGATGGATAACCAGGCACACATCCCATCATCATCTTTTCCTTTGCTGAAGGGCCAGGCAGAGGTGATAGGTAAGATGGATAACCAGGCACACATCCCATCATCATCTTTTCCTTTGCTGAAGGGCCAGGCAGAGGTGATAGGTCAGATGGATAACCAGGCACACATCCCATCATCATCTTTTCCTTTGCTGAAGGGCCAGGCAGAGGTGATAGGTAAGATGGATAACCAGGCACACATCCCATCATCATCTTTTCCTTTGCTGAAGGGCCAGGCAGAGGTGATAGGTCAGATGGATAACCAGGCACAGATCTCATCATCATCTTTTCCTTTGCTGTCACACAAGTCAGTCCATGTCTGGCAGCACAACAGAACAGTCTTCTCTAGATCTTGTCCTGTCTGCGGCTGTAAAGGCGGAGAACACAGAAAGATGCTAACACTTTCTATATCACAAAATCTTACTTCCTGGACATATACCTACTACCTGACCGTGACATTTAAAGAATTTTCTGTTATTTGTGATTTTTTTTTTTTTTTTTTACTCTGTGGAACTAGTTTTTTCCTTTTATAATTATTTCAAAGGAAAAGAAATTCCTTAACATGAATTTTGGCAAGGCGATCAGTTTGTGACTGACTTAATCCTCTTCACTCCAACTGAAACACACGGTGCCAACAAATCATCTTCAGTCATTTTGGTCTGGAGCGAGCAAGCTGATTTCATTGCAGGTCTTAAGAGCCTGCTGTTTTCATCTCGTCTTCCACAGTTCTGCCTCTCTTTCATTTCTCTGATGTTCCCCGTCTGATTTATTGAACTGGATAGACTTTTTTTTTTCAGTAAATAGAGTGACAGATCTGTCACAGAGTCAGCAGTAGTTGGTCAGTGATTTTTTGGATGCAGTCACGAACAAGATATCTTACTTTGTTTCCATGTGGAAATGGCAACTGAGTGTGAAAACTTGAATTATGAAAACAGAACTGTGTGTTTTTCCAAATCGCATCCAGACGGAATATTATGCACACAAAAAAAAGTACCAGCCATCTTTCAGTGTCACTGTCAAATGTAAGCAGCTTCTTAAAGTTTATATTTACTCACCTTTTTTTGCATTCTCATTGTTCTGTTTAGTAGAATTATGGTTCTGGAATCCCCACAGATGATGCAAATGTGCGTAAGCTGCTGAAAGTATGAAATATCACATGGAATTATGGTATTGCAACACCAACAAAATATGTTGGATTCTTGCCTGGTAAGAAGTGTGGGAGTGAAACAGTTTTTCCATATCCCAACCTTATTATTATGCATTGATGTATAACTGAACAACCAGTTTTTTGTACATAGTCCAGATGAAGCCATGTGTTGGTCGCAGTTTCCATCTACATGATGTGAAGAAAATTCTTGCCTATTTCTATCTAAAGAACACTCTGGGATGAAATGGTATTATTGCAAAATGTGTATTCTGAACTCTGAAGCCTTATAAACCACCAGTTTTGCCTGTTGGAGACACTTTTACCCAACTACCACTATTCACATTTTTCCTTGCACCCTTACATTTTCAAAAAGACTCTTCTTTCTTTTGTCCTTTCTGTTTTTTCACTTGATTATCTCTTTAATGAAGTTATTTTAAAATTTCTTATGTTGTAAAGAAGTCACACGTGTGCGTTTTAGAGTACATGGAGTGAGGGGGTGGGGCAGATGGTGGTGGTGAAGATATGTGATGCCTTTTTCATATTTTCTAATTTCATGTGAAATAGGTCTGTACGTGGAAAATGCTAACCACAGACTTCAGTGTAAAACAGACAAACGGATGTATGTCTGTATGGAAATGGCAATGCCAGAGTATACAGATACAGTTGCTGTTCTGTTAGACTGTACTTTAACCCCTTAACTGCTGGAAAATGATCAGAATGATGACCTGAAAGCTCTGTTTCACAGCCTTTCACTGATGAGCAGACTCGTCAGCAGCAAGGGTTTTTTGTTTTTGTTTTTTTTGTCTCCTACCTTTGTCCTTTTTTCAAATACGTCACATGGTTGTGATGTGAATCGCATGTTGTATGACTGTTGATGTGCATTAACTTATGCTTGTTGTGTGTGATTAAACGTGCTTGTGCATTCCCATACATATGTATGAGGGTCTTCTTGAACATACACGATGAAACAGTTTGCAACACATTGGGCTCCGTATTGGATGATAAGATGTCTACAAAAACAGTGTCACTTGTATTGGTACTCATTGTACCTATGCCATTCTTGCGGATGTTAATCTCACTTACTAAACTTCTTCTGGATTTGGAAAATGGTTAAAAATTATTTTAATACAGTGTGAAATGTGAGTGGATTGTGTCTTCAAACTGGATGAGTTCAGTATATCAGGGTGAAATGACTGTAAAGAAATTAAACAAGAATCATGGATATATGGTTTACATGGGATGTAATATGTGTACTTTGTGGGTAGGACACAGAATATGTGTGTAATTACACAATGTTGCATTGTTTCAGTTTCCATGTGAACTTCTGCCAAAATACTCAAGACGTTCTGTGAAAGCAAAACCCTTTTTCCTTGTTGAATTTGGGTGCGTGTTGTTATTGTTGACAGATATCGTAACACTTGTTTCTTGTGGAAGGAGGGAGAATGTTTTGGACAGACCTCTTGATGAAAAAAAGACTGTGACATTAGGAGGACATAAGCCGACTTAATTGGATCAGTGGTCTTTTTGTAACCAACTGTTTGTGTGCGAGCGTGCTTATTATACAGCTGACCATCTGACGTCAGGGACCTTTCACAGTATTGATGAACGTGCCTTACCAACTTTTACCCATTATTATCATCATTATTATTACGCTTTCTTACCATTGCTGCACATGGATACGTCCTCTTAATCCAGACGATCCTGACTCAGTGTACATCCATAGAGTGTGTGACCGGAATGTTACTCTACGTATTGCCCATGAATTTCTGGGATGTGCAAAATGTTGCTATGATCGCAGTGCTTCAGTAATTTATCAAGTTGCAGGTTATGTTCAGTTAATTACAAATAGCTAAGCTGCTGTATAATTTTGGGGAAAAAAAAGTGTTGACTAATATCATGGAGATCTTTTTTCTGTTTTGGAAGTATGATCACGTAACACTGATAATTGTCTCTGGTCTTTTTGTCTCATTTTTTGTTGTTGTCTGCAGTAGATAATTACCCAGCAAGGCAAAATGTCTGTTTCTTTAAAAAGGCAAAAATGTCTGTGCTCAGGTTATTATATTAATTGATTATAGTATTTATGTGTGTTTGATTTGTGGTCGCAGTTGTGTGGGAGAGGGGAATGGCTTTGGTAGTGTAACAATAGTTTGTGTGCTGTTTTACATTGTCTGTGTGAGTGTGTATGTGTGTGAGTATGTGTGTGTTGTGTGTGTGTGCACCTGAGTTCGTGTATGTGTTGTGTATTTATGTGTGTGCTTCCTTTGATTTAAACATCTTTTCACTGAATTGATATCAGACGTGTATTGTGAGTGTGTGCATGCTTGTCTGCATGCTTGTATTTGTGCACACATGCGAGCGTATTATGTATATTGTGTGTTTGCATGTGTGTATGTATGAGTGAGTGTGTGTATGTGTGTGCATGCATGTTGTGTGTGTGAGTGTGTGTATGTGTGTGCATGCACGTTGTGTGTGTGAGTGTGTGTATGTGTGTGCATGCACGTTGTGTGTGTGAGTGTGTGTATGTGTGTGCATGCATGTTGTGTGTGTGAGTGTGTGTATGTGTGTGCATGCACGTTGTGTGTGTATGTGTGTGCATGCACGTTGTGTGTGTGAGTGTGTGTATGTGTGTGCATGCACGTTGTGTGTGTGAGTGTGTGTATGTGTGTGCATGCACGTTGTGTGTGTATGTGTGTGCATGCACGTTGTGTGTGTGAGTGTGTGTATGTGTGTGCATGCACGTTGTGTGTGTGAGTGTGTGTATGTGTGTGCATGCACGTTGTGTGTGTGAGTGTGTGTATGTGTGTGCATGCACGTTGTGTGTGTGAGTGTGTGTATGTGTGTGCATGCATGTTTGTGTGTGTGAGTGTGTGTATGTGTGTGCATGCACGTTGTGTGTGTGAGTGTGTGTATGTGTGTGCATGCATGTTGTGTGAGTGTGTGTATGTGTGTGCATGCACGTTGTGTGTGTGAGTGTGTGTGTGTGCATGCATGTTTGTGTGTGTGAGTGTGTGTATGTGTGTGCATGCATGTTTGTGTGAGTGTGTGTATGTGTGTGCATGCACGTTGTGTGTGTGTGTATGTGTACAGAAGTCAGTGGGTTGTGGCGGTGGCAGTCCGTGTTCATTTGTTGTTGCTTTGCTCTTGTCCAGCTGTCGTGTCTGACTGCAGACAGAAATTCAGTCCGTGCATATAAATATGTGGTATAGTTTTTAACATGCTGCAAATTATTGATTCATTTACTACTTTTTCTCTGTGTGTGGAATTCCTCCCCCCTTTTTTTTTTTTTTTTTTTTTTTTGCTTTCAGAACCAGAAAAGTTGTGGGTTTTGGGGGTGTTTTTTTCACAAGACTACCAGTTGATTCTTTCCATTTCCCTGCATAAAACCATCTCACAATTTCTTATTCTTTTTCTTTTCTTTTCTCAATTTTTTTTATTGGTTGGTTCATTTCTTTTACAGGATAAATATGAAAATGGGAGGGAGTAAAATGTCATGAGTCATCTTTATGAATTTAAAAAAAAAAGACATACATACCTTTAAACATTATCATACATAGTGTTGGTTTTCTGTTGGTTTTTTTCTATGTTAATTATTTGGTGTCAAAACACATTTTGGTTGCCATTCTTTTATCTATGAGACTGTAAGATGGTGGAGTGGGAATATGAATTTACAAAATGGTCGCCGAATGTTGAGGTACATTCTTGGGCTCTTGTTTTCGTTGATGATGGCTTCTAGTTGGACGTTAATGAGAGATCATTATCATGTTGTTTGTTGCTGGATGTTTCCCCCATTATCTGGATGTTTGGAGAGAAAAATTTAATGCAGTAAAAAAAAAATATATATACTGGATGAGATTGTGTCCAATGTTTGTTACCAACTGATTGTTGTGAGAAAAAGGAAAAGTGTGGAAAAAAAATTTGCAAGCCAATAAAACATTGTAAAATGGGTTTCTTGGTGTTTTTGTTTTGCTTTTTTGAAGGTGATAAAAAGACAGAGGGCACTGATTCAGCAAGCAGATAATTTACTAAGGGAGGTCACTAGCCACAGCTACTTTCGATTTCTCTGCTCCAGAAAAGTGGTAGAGTAGTTAAGATGTTTATCTCCCAATACAGTTAATTCCATGTAGGTCTGAGTTATAATCCCAGTACCACCCTTTCTTTCAAGTTTGACTGGAAAATCAAACTCTCCCATTATGTATGCCATGGTTAGTGTGCAAATAATACTAATAAATGAATAATACATCATGGTATTTATATGGCACCGAATCTTGTGCAGAGACAAATCAAAGTACTTTCGCTCACATCTTTCACATGCATTGTATAGACATGCAAGATATCAAATGCATGTATGGCTCTGAGCCAAATGTATGAAATGCAAAACCTATAACACTGAATACAACCAATCGGCAAAACAGTCTATCATTCCACCAAAAAATGCATGGTGGACAGACATACCCCTGTGGAACTCCTGTGTCCAGCACAGTCTCACCTGACAAACAGTACTGTCTTTAATGGCACAACAGAACAGTATCTTTTCACACTTATGTTTTTGTTTTGTTTTTTTATTCTGCGCAACCTTCTGACAAATATGCCATGAACATTTCCCAGTAAAAGAACGATCAGAGTTGGAGCAGTTTGCAGTCAATTTCTAAATTCTTTCTCTGGCACAGTAGTCTTAGTTCAGTTTCAGATTCAAAGAATTTTCAGAGCGTGTGGACAGATTCATTGTGCTCTACCACATCTGCTGTAAAGAAAATAATAATAATAAACAGCGAAAAAGAAGTCTTTACATATCTTGAATCAGACATTGATTTGCATGCATTTTCAGTTTCAGTGGGGCATGGACAGATCCATAATGAATGCTACACAACATCTGCTGAATCTATTAAAAAAAACAAAAAAACCAAAGGAAGATGCCAGTATACACTACATCCAACACGCATAATTATACACGGCATACGCGCATACACACGCAAACGCGCGCGTGCGCACACACACACACACACAAGCGTGCACACACCGCCACCTGCGCCATCTGATGTACGCACACAAGAGACACAGATGGACCGTCGTACACAGGCACATGCACACGCATAAAAAACACAAGAGACTTGTACACATTCTCATTTCCAGAAGAAAATAAAAACATCCAAAAAATCTGTCTACCTTCAGCATATAGGGCCTGATCTATCAAGCTACCTACCTATCTCTCTCCCTGTCTGTCTGTCTGTCTGTCTAGTACCATCTACTAGTATCAGCCACGCGATCCACTATCAGTGGCCATGATCAGATTTATGTGATTGTGCACTCCTGGGAATTCCTGTGTCTGATACACATCAACACAAACCACATTGAAAACGGTCACACACATACACACACACCGTGCTGACATACTCATGCACACGTACTAGTACACAACTTGAACAACAACAACTTGAAAACTAAACAAAAACAACAACATAACCAAATAAAACAATAATGGTGGCCAGATTTAAGATCACATACATGTATTTGTGATCTCTATTTTTATTTTCTGAAACTATAAAAGTTGGGGTTTTTTTTGTTGAGGATAGAAAGTCCTTTTCTACTGCAACTGACATACACCTAAGATAAGAATCATTGCCCTTGCTGTGGTCTATAACGTCATGGTTCACAATGACACATACACACACACACACACGAACACACACACACTCACACACACACACACACACACACACACACAGAGTCTGTAAATGCCCATAGTTAGTTTAAACTACTGATGGAGAATAAATTACACTGAGATAGGAAAAACAAAGCACACACACACAGACACACACACACATGAACACATAGACACACACACACACACACAGACATATATATATATACCAGTAATATTTATATACCGGCACACACACACACATGCACATGCACACACACACACACACACACACACACACACACTAACACACAAATAAACAAGCAACAACAAAACAAAACAACAACAACTGCACAACACCAAAACCAAATACAACAATCAACAGTGGTGTCCAGATTTAAGATTACATATGTATTTGTGGTATCTATTTTCCTTTCCTGAAAAAAGATGTTGTTTTTTTTGTTGAAGATAGAAATTCCTTTTCTGCTGCAACATAATTATGCCAAAAATAAGAGTTGTCCCTGTCGTGGCCACACTGACACACACACACGTCTCAATTTCAGTTTCAGTAGCTCAAGGAGGTGTCACTGCGTTCGGACAAATCCATATACACTACACTACATCTGCCAAGCAGATGCCTGACCGGTAGCGTAACCAAGGCGCTTAGTCAGGCCTTGAGAAAAAACGAAAAAATAAAATAAAATAAAATAAAAATAAAAAGATGAAAATAATAACAAATAAGGGGTGAATAAATAATAGATCAATGCATAAAAAAATAACTACTACCACAACTAATAATATGTATAAGGCGCAAAAACTTGAAGTCAACTATAAGCGTACATTAAAAACAAAATTATAATATAAAAAATACACACACGTACACACGCACACACACACACACACACACACACAGAGTTTGTAACGTGTTTTGAATTGTATTGCTCAAAATGAAGATTTTTTCCAGTCACACAAAAAACAGCGTGAAATTCTGGTTAAAATAAAAGCAAATAGTCAGTTCACGCAGATGAACAACATAGTTTCTTCTTCTTCTTCTTCTTCCTTTATACAACCAACATTATTGTATTGATGATTCTGTTGTAGTTTGGGGAGGTTGCTGAGGATTGCGCTGTTGTGAGGATTGAAAAATTTTTTTTTTGTTTTTTGTTGTTTTTTTTGTTTCTGACCATCTCTTACATCACTGCCCTTTATTCCACACTGTAAATCAACGATGAAAGTGCACAACGTTTTTCATTAACTCTTTCATTTTTGTGTCACATTGTCTCTGTGTGCACTTTCGGGATTTTGAGGTGCCGTGTGCAATTCTCGGTCAAGGTAATAAGAACAAGCGAGGGCCGTGTGCAAAACGACAACGATTTGCGAGCTGGATCAGGCGTGTTCTTTGATTCCGGGAGCGTACGAGGGTGAGAAAGTTTGATTCATTTGTGTGATAGACAATCGTAACGTAATTTATAAGGTTGTTTGATCTTGAAGAATGGTTATGTTACAAACTGAGGGGCTGTTGGCGCAAGGTGTCTTGGTGGAACTGCGTCTGGGTTTTAACCCGTCGGTCACATGGCAGTCTCATACTTGCGCCATTGAATCATCGCGCGTTGCTGAATTCGGAAATACTGTGTGAATTTGGTCATAACGTTTCTAAATCTGTTGATTTAAAATATTTTGTTATACGTATTTAGAATTTCATTTTTCGTGTGAAATGGTTCTGGAATGTTAAGTTTGTGGTTGAATTATCACACCATATTTTTGTGGTCTCTTGGCGCGCGAACGTGTTCAGAGCTGGGTCACGAAGCCAGACAAGGTCACCGTTTCGTTGGAAACGAAAAGATTGATAGATTGTTCATTGCTGATTGTATATTATTAGGGAATTTGATAAGTACATTTGTAAAGCGAGCGTAATGTATATTTCAAAAACGGAAACGTTTATCCTGTTTAATTCAGCAAACGGATTTCGAAGCCATTTCAGTGCATAATACAGCCTCGTTGTCGCGAACATGTGAAACCACGTGGGTCAGGGGTGTGTATGGAGACCACAAGGAATTCATTCGTGGGAAATAGAAGTCGAAATTAGATACCTTGTGGCGGTTACAGTACCATAAGTTGTTAGATTTAAAAGTTAAAATTTTCAAAATCTGTCAAATATCAGAGAAAATCTTGATGTGTAATTTTCCAGTTCAAATTGCGACTGCCATGATGATGATGAATGTTACAATTGTTAGTTGCTGATCTCTTGGAATGGGATGGACTATGCTTAATCAAGTCACAGTCAAAATGACCGGGTTTCCCCCTCAAATCGCACTATCTCAAGCAATTTTTAAAACACAAAAAATCAACCACTCACTCTACAAACACAAAACACATACCAGTGGACAGATATAACAATGAATTTACTAGAAATGCTTACCTTAAGTGAAGGAGCCACATGGTTTTGATGATATAGGTAATCCAATATGATACACATTGGCAGGAAAACAAAAAAAATTTTGAACACAGGTAATCCACTTCTTCATGCTCTGGTTCAGTCACTCCTGTACTCTTGGTTTGATGTGCTTATGATACTGTTTATGTATGCTGCATTAAAAAAAAGAGATCTGGTTAGAATATGTTGGAAAAAAATAACAAAACTGATTGCTGCTTGCAGTCTTGAAAAACATTTGCCAGACTGAGACTGTACACTCATAGGAAAAGACACCACACATACACTTTTTTTTTTTTTTTTTTTTTTTTTTTTTTTTTTACACAATGCACACACTGTAGACACTTCAGTGACACTGTTACTTGCTGAAGTCTTGTTTGGTGTGGTAGATTTCAAAACAGGGCACAGCACATAGGGCTTTCTGGCACTGTTGACATTGAAATTTGGTGCGCTGCACCCTGTTCTTCAAGTGCTCTCTGGTGGCTCCTCTTGCCTTGTCCATGGCATAACACACAACACAGTGCCTGTAGCCTGTGTTTTCCATGAAGTGTTGGTGCTTGCAGTTGAGGCGGTTGACTTCCTGGTTGACCGGGGCAGCAACACCATTCAGCTCCTCCTCATCCTCAACTGGATGACTGGCGAGGTCATAGCACACAGAAATAACAAATGCTTCCAGTGTCAGCTGTTTTTCCCCCAGACTCCTCTGCAGCTTGTTGCACAGGCAGTAAGACTGGATCATGGCGAGGGTCAAAAAGTGGAAGGCCAGCTTCTTCCGCCATTTGATGGTCTTCCGGTGCATTGGCATGTAAAATACCATCTGGTCACTGCGGTCAACACCAGCCATATTGCCAATGTAGTCAACAGCAGCTGTGGGCTTTTTCTTGTGTTCTGACACTGTGGTCAGTTCAGGGATGTGCTGCTGAGTTATAATATGCACATCCCTCTTGTCCTTCCACCTAATGACCATCACCTGGTTCAGTCTCCTGTAGTCCATCTGGCCGTGGGCGAAGGCTCCAGTCACCAAATCCTTCGGCATGCCCACCCGGTTAGCCCACACAGTGCCTACACATCCAGTGTTGACAGCAGTGAGACTGTGGGCCAAGGTGGGTGAGCAGTAGTAATTGTCCACATAAAGGACATAGCTACAGTCTTGCAGTTGGTCCAGGAGCCTGAAGACAACATCGTGGGGGCGGTTGCTGAGACCCGGCTTGTGGCAGTACACCTTAAGGTTCCACACATACTCTAAGGAGCTCTCACACAGCTCATATAGCTTGATGCCCCACTTCACCGGCTTGACTTCATGTAGAATGTAGACCCGGAAAAATGACCGGCATCTCCAGAGGCAAAGGGCCTCATTGATGCAAATATTCTGCTCCGGGACGTACACAGTCTTGAAGAGCTGAAACATGCAAACAGTTTTTACTATTGTGGACAATCACAATATGTATGATACAGCAAACCATCACTACTACTTCAGCTAATACTACCACTATCTACTAACATTTGCTATCATTTGAACTGATAATATTTAACAAGTGGGGAAGAATAAATAATATAATACACACACACACACACACACACACACTCACACTCACACATTCAAAACAAACACACAAAAAAGAAAATAACTTACATGCACAAGGTGGTCAGTCAATGGTCTCAGCTTGTGGAGTGGATCATGGTCAGGATGGTTTCGCTCCAGGAATGTAGAGTTGTCATTCAGGTGGAAGAACAACAGGATGGCTCTGAACCTGTCCCGTTTCAGCAGGCTTGGAGGCGAATCCAGTCTTCATAACTGGATTAGTACACCAGTAGTCCATTATCTTCGGTTTCTTTACTATCCTCATGTTGATGAGGATAGCCTGAAATTTTCTGATTTCATCCAGTGTCACAGGAAGATGACCTGTCTGTTGACAGAGCATGGATTCTTAAATCCTTCTGTGCTACTGGCAAGTATTCTTATCGAAGGGCTGTCACCTCATTGAAAAAAGATGGAACAAGTTTATATATGTCAGGATCAGAGGATGTCAGTTACCATTCATTATTTTGACTTCTACCTATTGCAGCAAAAGAAATTACAGCACTTAAAAATAAAACACCCCAGCTAATCACACTTCAGAGTCGTGCCACATTGACCTCGTTTTATTACAGTTAGCAATCAAGGCTATGTGAACCTTCAAGATAAAATTTAGAGTGATTAGAATTTATGAAACTGAAAGGGATAATTTGCTTTTCTGATGGCATACATTTGTGCTTTTGCTGTCCTGAACTTTAATGAATATTTAATTTTAATTTACACACATATATCATGGACTTAAGAAAATCTTGTCTAAAACATTAAAATAAATATCTTTTAGGTTGTAGAAACTCTATAATCTATTTCACAGGTCTGATGAGGAAAAAAGCTAACAGTAATTGGAATACTTTGATAGTGATCATCAGATTGTAATTTGTAATAAAGTTGTCGTGAATAACTCATGCATGATGATAGTTGTCTGTGTTTCAGAGGTGGTGTTGATTTCTGATTGACCCAGCTATAGACCCTTTGACTCACCATGAGTTCTGACAGTTGCTACAAGTGCGGCAAGCCTGGCCATTTTGCTCGCGAGTGCCGTTCCCGAGGCTCTGGAGGTGAGAGAAGTGGCCGCGGAGATCGCGACTTCAGGTCGCGCGGCGGAGGTGAGACAGGCATGTTTGCACCCTCCACCTCACCCTGTCCCGCCCACCCCCTCGCTCCCAGTGTGGTTTTGTCGTGTGGCTTATTTCGGCTGTAGTATATGTCATGTTGTTGCTTCTGTGTTCTGAGTTGATATTTTTGATAGTGAATGGGTATTACTAGACCATGTTGGGTTTAAGTATTTAAAGAAAAAAGAAGGAAAAAGGTTTAAAATTTTATATTTCTCTGGTTTTTCAGTCAGGGAACTCTTGCATTTTGGCAGACATGAAGTGTCAGCAGGTCTTGTAGTGTGTCATTCACTCATTGTGTAGATATTTTTTGTGTGTATTATTATGTTACAGAACTTAAGGTGCAGATTTTTCTTTTGTGTGTATTATTATGTTACAGAACTTAAGGTGCAGATTTTTCTTTATAGATAAACACTGCATGGACAAGATCAAATGCACACTTTCATTGTATTTCCTAAGCACACTTTCTGTGTCTTTCCTAAATTGCTGTGTGGATGGTAAATGTTGTTGGAATCACACTTATCAGGGAAGGCATTTTCTTTCCTGTTATTTCCATGGAAAGGCTGCTTTTCTGATACATGTATTTGGAGAGTTTGAAGAAAGAAACTTGCTAGTGTATTGTACATTCATGGGGTGAAAAAAAACAACTGGATCAGTGAACATTTCTTAGTTTCTGGCTGGCTTTTATGTTTGAGCAACAAAAATATGACACCCATAATATATTCCTGGTGTGTACTAGTAGTACTTGAGGGGCAACATAGATGGATGAAGTTGAATGGAAGTAATGAACAGGTTGACAAGCATGGTGGTTTTCGAGTTAAATTTAACACTTGTTGATTCAAGATTTATGTAGTCATCTGAAAGCAGCATATGAGAAGGGGGAATTTGATGACAGAATTTGCTTACCTTTAAATTAAAGTCCTTTTAAAAACTTCTGTGGGAGAATAACATTGTATCATGAGAGAAACTAATATTGACTGTGATTATCATCAAGAGTAAGCAGTTAATGTGATGTGGACCAGGTAAAAAGGGGTTATATGGGCTAGGAGGAGGAGGAGAAAAAATTTTTGTTTTTGTTTTGAAGTTAACATTAAAAAATAAAAATTAAAAATTATTGAAGTTAAGAAACACAAAAGAATGTCTGCAGCAATGAAAGAGTAAATCCAGAGTATGATACATACACTGACATAGTGTGTGAAACCAGATAAATGATGAGTTTAAAAACCCTTTGAACACAAACTTTGAGTGTCTGCTGGAAGCTGGTTATTGTACTGCTAGTGTATAATCCATATCCAACCATTACTTAAAGGTGCTACCTGTGAGAAGAGTGGTTTGTTCTGTCAATGTCTGTTTTTATAGGCAGTTACATAGTAGCTTCTTTGGTTCGTTGTTCTGATTGGTTTTGTGTTAATGTTCAGTAGCTACAGGGCTGAATATCCTAATTTGGTTTTGCTTCCCCTCCCTCCCCTCACCCCCACCCCTATTCCAACAGTGTGGAGCGTGCATTGATGCCTGTCTCATTTTCTGTTCTGCTTTTCATTATGCCATTGTTTTGATCTTGTTGTGCATGCATAGTGATGATGATGATGTTTTGCTGGAAGAACATGGCGTTTGCGACACAAGACCGAAGGGTGAGTACTGTGTTCTCATGTGTTGAAAGGACCACAGGGCTTCTGATAATACTTGAATCATATATGCGTTCTTCGGGCTTTGAAAATAGAAAGGACGAGCTGCATGTTCATTAATTGGATCCCTGGGACATCATAGAAATTTCTGCGACAAATAGAAACTTGTGTATTAGAGCTTCAATCTGAAGCTGGGTTTGTCTGCTTCAAAGAAGAGTTGTTTCCTATGGCCACTTTCTGACCCAGAAAGTATGATAATGACTGGAAGGTGTGCCTGCCTGTGTGTGTGTGCAGCAACACTGTATGAATAGATGTGCAGCCTTAAGAATGACCCACTGAAAGTAGTTTTGGAACCCCCCAAAATGATGATAGAAGTGTCTTGAGACACCCAATATTTTTAACTTGTCAGATGCCCCAGGAATTGGGGTAGATTAAAACTCCATATATGCTACACCACATCTGCTTTGCAGATTCCTGACCAGCTTAGCCCAACATGCTTAGTCTGGCCTTGAGCGCATACATGTATATATTTGTGTATCTATCAGTGGATTTCTTCTTCAGAATTTTGCCGTTATCGTGTCCATGGGTTCTTATTTAGTGTGCCAAGTGCATTCAGCACTCGGGACCTCTATTGTCTCATACAAATGACTAGATGCTCAGTTTGATTTTCCAGTCAAACTTCGGAGGAAGTGCGAGAGCAGGATTCAAACCTAGACCCTTGTAGACTCTGTATCAGCAGATGAGCATCAACCATTCTGCCGCCTTCCCCCATGAATTATGTTGGAAGAGTCCTTGGAACACCCACAAGTTTTAACTGATCAGAGGCCCTTGGACCACTTTTTGGAAAGAGTCTGCTTTCTGTTGATGTTGATAAATGTTGTTGTTGTCAAGTGTTTCCATGTGAGAGAGTAGAACTCTGTTGAGTGTTGTGGAATATAGAGCCAGTTGTATCATGGTGTAGCAAAACAGACCTGTGAATGAGGAACAGGATCAGGGTTGGTACAGATTTTTTTAAGTTTTAAAGAGACTGTAACTTTAACAGGAATATTGCTGAAAAATGAGAATTGAATGAACATGTGCTCCTATTGATACACACTTGTGACATACTCAGTTTACACATTTCCTGTGGCAGAGGGGTATTCACGCTTGTACAGGTGAATTAAATATATCCATCAGAAGGTCATGAACATGTGTTCCTACTGATAAACACACATACTCAGTATGTACATTTCTGGAGGTAGAGGGGTATTTATGCTTGTACAGATGAATATGTCCATTCATGTCTGGAGCTACAGAGGTTGTCTATGTATGCACAGAAGCACATAGTGAGAAACAGATAAGTAAAGAACTTGAATAGATGTTTCAACACTGGCTTAAATGTTACGATTCCTGGTTGATAGATTACATGCATGTATACAGACAGGAAAAAAAAATCATCTTGTATCAATGTATGTGTTTCAGTGGGCTGATCTTTCTGATTTGCACACCTCACAATTCACTTTTCTTTTTCTTTTTTTTTTTTTTTCTCCTTTTTTTTTCTTTTTTCTTTTTCTTTTTTTTTTAAACAAACAAAACTACCAATGGTTCCTCTTCCTTACTCAACCTCTAGTTTTCCTATCTGTGTTATGGGCAGCAGACTACTTCTGTACTTCGGTGTGGGCATTGTCCACTGCTGATAAGAATTTCGATCAATAATAAGAAGTGTTTGTGGGGGACTCCTTTCCCCACCCCCCAAGCCCCCAAAGTGTGTACATCTCTATGATAATAGCAAGCTATAATTTTTTTTTAATGTACTTATTCTATACCAGCCACAGTACCAAGAGATTGTAGCGTCCATTGCGCCTATCAACAGTTATGTTGTGTCATTCTTAGTGCAAATTATTTAGTATATGAGCAGTCTTTTAAACCTGAAAATAACCTCAGGATATAGCTCTATATATCACACAGATTATCATACTTTGGAAAGACTTTCTCTTTGGGAGTATGCCCCTGTACACTACTTACTTTTCAGATTTTTAAAATTTTATATTTTAAGCAATGTTGTTTGTGGCTTGGCTGTGCATTAATTTTGTGTTGTGTCTGTCCTGGTTGCAGAGAAATGTTACAAGTGTAACCGCATGGGACACTTTGCCCGGGAGTGCAAGATGGAGGTGGATCGCTGCTACAAGTGCAATCAGCTTGGGCACATCGCCAAGGAGTGCGACAAGGAGATTAGCTCAGGTGAGTGTCTGTAGGTGACAGTGTCTGCATACATCCATGTATATCATGCCTATCCTATCCTCTCCTTTCTTTTATTTTTATTCATTTGATTTTTTTGAAAGATGATAGTCATATGTGAAAATTAATACTTTTAAACTAGTTATCTTCAGTTGCCAGTATGTTTGACAGGACATGAAACAAAATTCCTTTCATCCTTGTTCATTGGCTGTATTTGTATTAGTGAAGTCATTGTGTGTGAATCTATGGATATGTTTTGGTGTTAAGAAGGTTACCTGTTTTGTCCCTTGTGTTCGAGAAATTTTTCCATTCATATTGTTAAAACATAAACTCTGTTGGAGAAAATGTTCGAAGAGTTTCGGGTATGATATAACAGACTATGACTGAATCACCCTGTGTCACTACTGCATGTAATTTCAGTATGTTTATTTAGAGCAGTGAATATTCAGCATTTGGTGTTACATAATCAGACCTGTGTTTATCAGAGGGAGCAAAACATTTTTAAAAAGGAAACAGGGAAGATCAAAATGTGACTGTCACAGGATGACTTGAGTTGATACTTAAAACTTTGATATTGCCTTTCCATGCAGAGTGGGTACATTGATTTAAAAGTTTTGAGATTGGTTACCTTTTTTTTTTTTTTTTTTTTTTTTTGTGAAAGGAAAAGCTTGAGATTCTCCAGACTTGCCTGAAATCAGATTTGAGGGCAGATTTGCATAGTGGCACAGTTCTTATCATTTTATTTTAAGCTGTAATTATCGATGTAATGTAGTAACTAGACCGAAACACGAGTTCTGTGACTGAAGACTGGATTGTGGAAGGGGGGTACGGTTCGACAGGTGCCTGCTACAACTGCAACATGACTGGCCACGTCCAGCGTGACTGCCCCGAGGTGAGCTGCCGCCCCTGCTTCCGCTGCGGGGACACGGGCCACCTGGCCAGGGACTGCCCCGAGATGGACCAGCGCTCGGATGACCGCAAGTGCTACAACTGTGGCGGTGTGGGGCACCTGTCCCGAGCCTGCATGGAGAGCAACCGCTCGTGCTACAGGTTAGCTGGGGTTTGTCTCCCTTGTTTATGTTGGTTCTTGTTTTATGTGTGTGTGTGTTGTTGTGTGTGGAATTTGTCTCCTTGTTTCTGTTGGTTCTTGTTATGTGTGATGTTGTGTTACGGGGACATTTGTTTCTGAATGATCAATTGTTGCAAAGACATTTATTAGGAAATCAAAATCGTGCACTCACAGAATACGCAACGTCCACATTGGGACATGCAGACCTGTTTGCAGTCACAGTTTAGTTTGCTTGTTCAGTGTGAAAGTGGTTTTGCTGGGGGGGGGGGGGGGGGGGGGGTACTTATTATTTTTTATATATATATATGTTATATTTTAGATGCATTTTTGATTCTGTATTGTTGGTACTTGATTACTTTCCTTCATTTCTAGCCTGAGCAAAACGATGCAATAATTAATCTTTGTGACCATTGCAGTATTCAAGTGGTTAGAGTGTCAGACAAAACCTGAGAGTCCTGGGTTCAGTCTGGCATTGAGACTTGACGGGTTAACGGTGGAGATTTTTTCAAACACCCGGATCAGCATGTGCAGTTCTGCTATGCATTAATCCCCATTGTATACACTTGCAGGAGATCAATACATACATTAAAGATACATAATTCAGGAATGCAGAAAGAAAGAAACTGACGTGTGTGTACCTGTGACAGGTGTGGGGAGCATGACTGACCTGTGTGGCTCTGACAGTGGTTTGACTCACCTGTGAGGCTGTGTTTAACCGACCAGTGTGGCTCTGACAATTATTTGACTCCCCTGTGTGGCTGTGACAGTCGTTTGACTCACCTGTGTGGCAGTGACAATGGTTTGACTCACCTGTGTGACAGTGGTTTGACTCACCTGTGTGGCTGTGACAGTGGTTTGACTCCCCTGTGTGGCTGTGACAGTCGTTTGACTCACCTGTGTGGCAGTGACAATGGTTTGACTCACCTGTGTGACAGTGGTTTGACTCACCTGTGTGGCAGTGACAATGGTTTGACTCACCTGTGTGACAGTGGTTTGACTCACCTGTGTGGCAGTGACAATGGTTTGACTCACCTGTGTGACAGTGGTTTGACTCACCTGTGTGGCTGTGACAGTGGCTTGACTCATCTGTGGCTGTGACAGTGTTTTGACTCAACTGTGTGGCTTTGACAGTGGACTCATATGGCTGTGACAATGGCTTGACTTACCTGTGTGGTTGACAGTTGTTTGTCTTGTCTGTATGACAGGTGTGGTGAGCGTGACCACCTGGCCCGGGACTGCCCCGAGGGGGACAAGAAGACGCAGTGCTACAACTGCAAGGAGATGGGCCACATAGCCCGCGACTGCACCCAGGAGCAGGTGGCCGTGTCCTGAAAACCGGGTTCCCTACCCACCCCGCGTGCCCTGGGTCCCATCTCTGGAGGGCACAGAGACTGTGGCAGCAGGGTCCTTGGTTTGTCCTTGCTCTGCCAGGTCTCATTTTTCTTTGAAACAGCCCCCCACCCCCTCCCGTCACCCAAGCCATCCTAATCTTTGTCTTGTAATGTTTGTGTGTGTGTTTTTTTGTTTGTTTGTTTTTCTTCACTTTGGAGACACTGTGTGGTGTTGCATTGAATTTGCTTGTTGCAATGATGTTTGGAGTTTAAGGGTACTACTGCCTTGCTAGTGGAACAGGTTTTGGGAGTGTGGTACGGCTGTGCCACATTTGTATTGTTTTTGTTTTTGTTTGGGGGTTTTATTGTTGGCGGTTAAGGTTTTTTTTTCTGTGTTGAAATGATTGGTATACATTTTTTAATTGTCACTATTCATATTTTGAAATCGTTTTCTTTTCTGTTTTTTTTCTTGATATAGGAAATGAAATGTTTGTGGTTTTTCCTTTTCTGATTGTCTTTTTTTAATTTTTTTATTTTTTTTTTTTTTTAAGATAAGCTAGCAATATTGCAGTGTTCTTGTAGTGATGATTTAAAAGTGAAATCAGCTTTTTCTTTTGCATACAGACATTGAAAAATGTAGAAGTTCAGCATTATGCATGGTGATTGCTAAGTCAAACAGGACTGTATCCAGAGGTCCACAGTAACATCTCTGCTGTGTCCACGTGGTATGTACAATATCTGCCCGAGTTGCTCTCATTGTCTTTTGTCAGTAAGCTTGCCAATTTTTCTGGCAGTGCTAGCAAGTCTGTAGTTTGTCCCCAAACGCTTCTCTCTCCTGTTTCATTCAGACGTGGTAGTGATTGGTGTACGTTCATTGCTCATGTGTTTTTTGGTGTCAGTTTGAGGTGAGGTGAGGTGATGGTTTATCCACTATGGGGATGGTATTGGTGTTTGTGTTGCTCGTTTGAGGGGTGGGGGTGGAAATTTTCACTTGTTCCAGTTTCTGTTTTTTTGTTTGTGCTTTTATTTTGTGTGTTGAGTGTTTGTCAAAGAACATGTTGCTGGCAACAGCATGATGCAAGTGAGCTAGAAATTTTGTAATTATGAATTAGGGTTAAATTCTGTTAATTGAGCATCTTTGATTTCTTCTGTCGAAAACCATGCAATCATTTTGAGTGTTCTGAATGTTCATGTTTTGAAAGTTTGATTTTGGGGGTTTCTGAAACTTTTAATGCTGACATTTGATGTCCATCAGTAGTGGGTTCATCACTTCATGTCAGCATTTTCTCATTTCTTGTGATCAATTTTTCATTAGTAAATCTATCCAGTAAGTTAATGTTTCATGTATGTGCGAAGGCATGTTATTTTTTAAATTGCTGTTCACTTTTTTTTTTTTTTTTTTAAGTCTTTAGATGAACTTCAAGTATGCAGAAGAGGCCATCATGTTGCTGTGTGTATACTGAGGTGTTTGCTTTGTGTGGGGAAGTGTTGATATCTTTGCTGAGGTGATAGGTTTTTTTTCTCTCCAGGAGAGGGGCTATGGTGTCATGTTTGAGCATGAGAAAAAATCTGGCCTTTGAGACAAGCCTTGTACTTGATAGGGCAGACAAAGAATTGAACGATATTTGCTGTGATTGTGACTGGTGAACATTGTGGCAGAAGTGGTTATTAGTTGTTTTAAAGTGTATCAGAAACAGTCCTTCGTCATCCACCCTGGTCAGTGAACTTTGTACGTGTAGTCCTATCAGTCCACTGGGATAGAGTTTGCATGTACTTGTGAGTCTATGACCAACAGAACAGTGGAGGAGGAGGCAACTGCTGTCCCATCTATCTGGGCTGGAATTTGATTATAGTGGAGAGAGTGTTGCCCTAGTTATATCCCCACCCTCTTGGCCAACAGTCACAGAGTGAGGATTACTGGTGCAATACATACTGTATAGGTTTATGATGATGTCCCCACCCTCCCACCCCCTTCCATTTCTCATTGTGGTGATTGCAGCCTGTCCTCAGTGTCTGGCATTCAACCTGGCCATTGGCATGGACTGAGTACTTGTACTGTTTTCCCCA
Organism: Babylonia areolata; assembly: GCF_041734735.1. Taxonomy (NCBI): domain Eukaryota; kingdom Metazoa; phylum Mollusca; class Gastropoda; order Neogastropoda; family Buccinidae; genus Babylonia; species Babylonia areolata. The sequence goes on from NC_134883.1 coordinate 50,691,460, forward strand.
GTATGTCATGGTGTGATGTGCACCACAAGTGGCATGCTGTGTTGACAAGCTGATTACAAGGAAAGCATGCCAGTTGATGGGTTGTCAGCTTGAGATTCATGAATCATTGACACCCACTAAACTTAGGAATCACACTGTGTACATAAATAATTATCTTCCTTTTGTATCAGTTACACAAATATAGGGCTCCCTGTCATGTTGCTTTCGGGGTGTATGCTTTCAGTGTCTTGGGCTTTGTGAGTCCTGATGCCAGCAGTTCATGAATTGTATGGACTGTGATCAAAGTAAGGACTGATCAAGTCGTTCGTGTCAACCCCCCCAACCCAACCCTACACCCCCAGCATACAGTTCAGATTTCTTTCTCTTTTAAATTTTTTTTTTTTTTTTAAGAAATTTTTAATATATATTATTATCATTTTTTTTTTTATAGAGGGTAGAGCTGTGTTGTGTGAAGGCTGTGTGCACACGGTGCGGGCTTGTTGCCTTGTTGGGCAAGCAGTAGTGAGGAGAGATGCCTCTCTGAAGGCGACATCTTTTCAAAGGCAGCTGTCATGTCCTTCCTGTGGTCGTGTGGCATCTGCTGGCCTTGTCTTGTTCATGGAGGGTCCTCGCATTGTCTTCTGTTCAGGGGGTTTTCGGACAAGTTCTATTTCACTGAGGAATTTCCTTTAAAAGATTTTCTGTTTGAAAAGAATGTAGGAAAGGTGTATGTGGAGACTTGTTCAGATTTAGGTTTGTTTTCTTGTGTTTTTCAGGTCAAAACTAAGCATGTTTTGTTCTTGTGTTGTACTTGAACAGAAAGCCTTATATGGAAGTTTGACGACACAGGGCTGATTATTTGCTGCTTGGATTTTTCACGTTAGGGTAGAGATGACAATAAAGATGAATGGGAGGTTAAATTTTATCTGTGGTTTTCTTCAGCCTTTCTCTGTGTCAATTGGTATTTCTTAAGTCTTGACCCTGAGGATGTGGGAACGTAACCAGTGATGTTCATTACAGATATCACTTGTGTGATGGCATTGCATAATGACGTTGTTTCTGTCTTTCTCTCAGGTTATTTTAGATTAATAGTAAATGTTTGTCATGAATTTGTGCAGAGCAATACCATGTTGAATGATTGTTCTCTGTTTTTGGTATGTTTCAAATTTGGGAATATTAAGTAAACCAATTATTTCATGGCACAAACCTACAACACTTGCTGCTGGTGGGTTCTTCGGTTTTGTGTCTGACTTGAAAACAGTTACTTATTTGGCAGAAACGCAGAAAATGAAGTGAGCAATATGTTTGATGTCAATCACTTATGAAAGGCTGATTTTCAATTTATAACATTTTTTAGCTGTTCTCTCAGTCGATCACTCTTTCTGTCATGATCATCCAGTCTCAAAACTGTTATTTTGATATCAATCAGAACATTTTCTTGTTTGCTGCGTCTTGTCATACTGCTTGTCAGTCACTTCATGTTTGTTCAGCTCTCACACTGCTTCTACTTTTCTTTGTCAGTGTTTTTGTTTTTAGTTGGAGTGGATTCAGTTATAAAAAAAAAAAGAATATTTGGCATATATTTATGCTCTCTGAGACAAACTCATGAAGAACTGAGTCGGATGTAAGGAGTGCACATCAAGTGAGCAAGACCAGTTCAGCCCCATTGCCTCACCACAGTATGGACCAAGGAGAGAGGGGAGTTTGTACATATGCTGAATAAAAACCTTTGTTATATTCACTCTCCTGCTGTTGTTTTTTTATGACTGGGCATGATTGATCTTTTTTTCATTTTTTTTTTTTTCATGGTTGTGCTGTGTGTGAATGTTTTCTTTTGTGTGTGTGGTTGTGGACTTGCATTTTCTTCTGTTGTGGTTGTGAACTGCAAGTCATCAATACCTGTCTTTGTGAGTGGGTTTTAAAACACTGGACTTAAAAAAAGAAGAAAAGAAAAAAAGGCCAAGTAATGTCTGCATAGGGAGTACTATTCACTTAAAACTTCTGCAATGATTGGTCTCCCAGTAAACTTAAATGCTCTTCAACACCCAAGATAAGTTTTAGTCAACGTTTTGAGGTGTGAAGACTCCCAAGGTTAGTGTGATCAGCATAAATTAATCAACTGATGACCCTTTGTACCATTTGCAAATCCATGTGACAATACGTGTGGAGGTCTACATTTTTAATGTCATCTTTCCATGCAGATAGAGTTAAAGCTTTGAGAAGTTTGGCCAATAGCGATATTCATTACTCTGGGGTCAAGGTTGAACCTTTGAGTCAAATTGATTGGCTTGTCGTCACATACATTGATCACCAACATTGCACATGCTCTTAACCAGCCCATCACTGTAGCTTTGGTTACCCTGATTCAGTCTCATGAGCCAACCTGTTTCTGCATTCTCCACACTACCGAATGACTGTTTCACACTTTTCCTCACAAATGCTGGAACAAAATGCTGGCTTATGTTTTATATTTGCCATAGTGGCATCCTTTTCACGTGAACATCATAGGCTGGATATTCACATCATTAACCGAACAGTGACATGTATTACAGGATCTTTTCCAAAATGCGTTCACTACATCTGCGGGGGGGATGTGATAATTACCCATCATAAAGTTGATACCCCAAGCATTGCAATCAGAAAAGGAACGATCTTGTGTTTGGGAGATGTCTGGTCTGTTTCACCTGACTTTTGGTGACATTTTCACAGAGCCAATTTCAGATAAAGGATAAAAGGAACTAGAGCTGATTATTAAAAAGAATGAAACGTATGAAAGCTTGAAACAAGTCAAATCCAGAAAAAGATATGTATCTTTCCTAAACGTGATTAATTCTGTTTTTTACCCCTACAGCTATGATCAACATTTTCAGCTGCACCAGATCTGTCATTGGAAAAAAAAAAAAGCATACAACCTCAACTGCCCTCTGAAGCACTTTGATTAGGACTGTCAGTAAATTCATGAAGACCACCCAGTATTTTATTTTCCATAAACTGGAAATAACAAAAATTTGGGGCAAAGTCATTAAATTTTATTCACATACTGAATTTACCCACTCCTGGTAAAGATATGAAAAGATACCTGAAACTGGTCCATTACCACTAACATCTTTCTCTCTGCCGGGTCATGGGCAAAACATTAGCTTGCAATTTTTATGCAAACTGACTGCCAGCCCAAACAAGGATGGTTTCTATACACACCACAGTGGACAAATGCCACACATACACAAATGATAGTGTGAAATGGAGTTAATTAAACAAGCCAAGATTGTGTAGTCCTCAACTAGTAACTGTAATTGAAGAGATGGAATGGAAGCGTGGACAAGAAAATTATTGAATAAAATTTGCATTGATCAGCCCACACTGAGTTGAGTGGACTTCAAAAAATAACCAGTATTGATAGGACCAAGACAATGGCATTTTTGCGTCTTTTTTTTCTTAAATTGTATTCAGGGGGCATTGTTGACTGCTGACTGACAAAAGAATATTGAGAAGACAATATGGTTTCACTAAATATTTTTTCTAGCATTTTGAAAAGTCTTGACCCTGACTTCATGATTCTTAACACTTTTTGCTTATCACTTGCTCCATATTTGTTCAGTAAAATGCTATGGAGGGTTGGGTAAAACAAACAAATCTCCAAATTCCATAGTGTTATCGCAGAATGGACCTTTGTCATAACATGAACACAACTGAGACAGTACATCAATTGTCCATATCAGTTCTTGACATGCAAGCTGTGTGATGCCCAGAGCCAGCTATAGAGACCAAAGATACTCCTACCACTCGGCTTACCATCAATGTATCCACATCTCCCTCCCACCTTCCCCCTCATCCCCGCTCCCTGCCTCCATTAGCCTCTTTCATCAGCATCATTGTCAGAGGGAGCAGGTGTTCTCAGAGCATGGAGCTAATCACCCCTTAAAACGCAGTGATGGACACAACCATGAGGCACTGGTATTGATTGAAAGGGGAGTCCACTTCATGGGGTGTACGTGTACGCTGTGCTCTGCCTTCATTTCTTGCTAATCAGGGAGGACCGTGAATAAGCACACACATCAGGCTCACTTCTGTATGTATGCTTGCATTTGCTACAGTTCTAATCAGACACAGTAAAGTTCAAGGACAGACAATAAACCTACATCTGTGTACACCTCGGGGCTGATGATGAAATCTGTAATAAAAAAAAAAGTATGTGCAAGTACTGACAACTCAGCTTGTGATGACTATTATTACATGTATATATACATATAAATATGCATGTATTATGTGCAAGTTCAACTTGGGCTAAAAAGTACATGCAACTTGGAGACATAATTCAAAGTGCAGCAGTGTTTAATTCCAAAGGTAGTAGATGACTGATGAAATGCACAGATAAAAAAAATATTAAAGAAAGAGAGATGATAGAAAAGAGTGCACGGTGGGTGGGTTATCAACAATTCTCTTCTGACGTTGACTCATTGTTGTAGAGTCCCAAGCCCTTCACTCAAGAGTCTTTTAAAGGTTGAAGGTGGTGTTGTGACGAACCTCCTTCGCAGCAAACTGAACAAATGAAGGAAAATCGGATTCCTCCATTGCAGAAAGTTGGCTGGGTTTGTTGCAGCTCAGTGGTAATTAGGGGCGTCAGTCATAGTGACGGGTTCTCGCGGGATAAAATGACCATCATGTATTAAATTTTGCTTCATCGGTGACAGTGGCCGTAGAGAGGATGAGCATCAAATGATGTTTTGCCTTCCATGGATTAAACTTAAGTGTTCAACCAAGCTCTGTCTCTCTCTCTCTCTAACCTCACGCTGTCTCTCATGATTCGTGTTATTAAATAATTGAACTGGTTGAAAAGACTGACACTGGAACGGATGAAGAATCAACTGATACTGAAAAGCGACTGCTAGAAATTAAATCTCCAGTTTTTTCATTGGCAGAATCGACTGAATTCTTTCTGTTATCTATTTTCATCATCATAATGAATATTTATATAAAAAAATAAAATAAAATAAATATATAACAACAACAACACAGAAAACACATTTTAACCATCTCAAGTTATGAGCCTCTCGAAATCCCAAACTTGTGACAATTTACCCTCTTTTTCTACTGACCATAACATCAGTGTTAACTGTACCGACTGACGCGCGTACCCATTCTCATTATGTGGAGATGAAGTTATCAGCATGCAGTCTTCCCCTCCACCCAGCCCTCGTTCCTTTTCATTTTCACACGGACTTCCGAATTGACTATTAATCTTTATCAGTAAGTCCGTGTTTCACATCGCTCAGAATAAACGTCAGCGTCAGCAGAAAGCGGCCATGCAGCGAGAGCATCAACACTGAGGCACACAGAGATCGATTTATCTATCCTTGGGCCAGTGTGTGCTGGAATCGCCTGTCTGTCAGTGCAAAAGCCTGTAGTGGTCAGAGCGAAATATGTTTGACGTTTGCGAGGATTCTTATCAGTAGCATAGTGAGGTGTCTGCCGGCTGTAGTTTCCACGTAAGTCCACTGAGGAAAATTTCACTTTTTTCCCCAGGAAAAAAATTAATATAAAATGACTGAATGTTATGCCCCCCCCCCCTCCTGTCCCCCTCAAATTACGAAAACCACTAGCACTTGAGTCATCTGAGAACGTTTGAAAAACAGAAAAAGAAAGTGAAAAAAAAAATCAGCTGAACGGGCCCTGGGCGGGGGTGGGGGGTGGGGATGTGGCTAACAAAAGTGACTACATGGTATTTCTCTTATAGAAAGTGCATGTGTCTTAATAAGTTGGTCGGAACATGTTTGTATATATATATATATATATATATAATTATAATTATATATCTGTATCTGTAGAATACGTTGCTATAGCCACTTATGACATAAACGCTTATTTGTGAACAAATGTTACTTAATCTATCATTGTTTAATATTTAACTCTCTTTTGCCTCATTTAGACTTTCACAGATTTCTTAAGTTGTCTGTGGGAAAAAGAAACCCCTCCAAGTGTTGGAAAAAAAAGAAAAAAAAATTTAAATGGGTCTCGTTCGAAGGGAAATAACCCCCAGACAATGACAACATTCCAACAGAGTTACCACAAAAGTGTCTGTGGCAGTTTCGAAAGGAAAGAAAAGCACGAAAAAATGTGAATGGGTGAGAAATTCGTGCTCAGAGCAACCAGGGTATGTATGAACTGATATCGACTCAAGGTGTTGTCACCAACCATTCCATTGTTTGGCAGAGTTGTCAGGCCTGGTCGTGAATTTTGACAATTTTCGTTTGACGAAGATAAGTCTGGACATGTTATGGAATTTCAAAACATAGGATAGGCAGGCCTGCATTATAACAACAGAACAACGAAGGCTAAAGACTAGTCAGTCAAAGTGTATGTTAAGCCCGACCTCTGAGTATAAGAAAAAAAATGACTGTCAACTTGTTGCACTTCACGTTTAACTGAACGGACTATTCAAACTCAGAAAATCACGGGCAACAGCACAGTCAAAAGGTATGCTTACATTTGTACGCTTGTAAACCCCAAAAGTGCAGTTATAACTTATATTTGTCACCGGTAACTTTTGACTTTTAGTATATGCACATTTCTACGTATTCAGTTCTGGTGTTTCTGTGTTAGAATATTATTAACCTGATTTATCACCTGTTACTACCATTTATTTCTTATAAGCAAGATGAAAACACCGAAGAAGGGGTGGGGCAGTAGAAAATACCTGTCCATGCAGGGGTTGTACAGGTCTAGGACTGAGCACTTTATTTTTCACTTCACTGGACATGTACATGTACAAGGAGCTAAGTGAAGAAATGCACTTGACTTAAAGTTAAACAACTGTGTGTGTGTGTGTGTGTGTGTGTGTGTGTGTGTTTGCAGCATTTGTTAGACTCTCAAGGGCAGCTCAGGCATCTGTTTTACCCCTTCACCCTCTTCTTTACCCTTTTTCCTTTCCAGCAGATGAAGAGAAGCATGATTTATGGATCTATCTCTACACTTTGACACATATTCACAATTAAACCAACATATTCACAATTAAACTATAGGTATATGAGTGTGTATGTGAATGACATATTCACAATTAAACTATAGGTATATGAGTGTGTATGTGAATGTGTGTGCTTATAAATACATGTAATGTATCAGTGTGTGCATGCATTGAAAATGCATCATAAATCTTTTGCTCCTTTTCTGTCGTTAGACCTTGGAATGAGCTCTTTTTTTTCCGCATTGTCAAATCCATGCACTCATCTGTTGAAAGTCTGACCATAAAACTACCTCTTTCCAAAATAGCTTGACCCACACTTGCTTCCAGTCTGCAGTTTCTCTAGCTTGTTATTCACATGTTTTTATAACTTTTGTCCTTCATCCCTCTGAACCAGAGCTATGCATATATATATATGTTTGAATGACCAATGTGAATGAGTTTTATTTTGTCTCTGAACAAGATTTAGTGCTATACATACTAGTAGGTATCCTTCAGCCTTGGGAGACAATGGTGTTGTGCTCTTGGTGATATTTAGGTCAATCCTTGCATGAAGAGATCAAGGTCACCATTGAGGAAATGTAAATTCTGTTGTTATGAATATGATGATGATTTAGAAGAAGAAGATTTAGAAGAAGAAGAAGAAGATGATGATGATGATGATGATGATGATGATGATACAAGTATGTAATATTCAATCATTGTAGTCATCAAGCCACATGGCGGGTGCGGGAATGATGGGAGCGGCTGGAGCCGGGGCCGGCCCATCTATGTCGTCCTCCCTTCCCCTGGGGTCGGCCATGCCGCACTTGGTGCAGGAGACGGAGCTGCAGAAACTGCTGACAGATGAACGCATGCGCAGCGAACAGCACAAGACCAACTACCAGCAGCTCAAAGTGGAGCACTCCAGGTACGTTGCTACTTATATAACTCCCCCACACCCCTCTCCTTTCCTACTTTTTAAATAGTAGCATTCATTTCTTCAATTCCAGGTATGTTGTTTATAACTACCCTCCTCTCTCTAAATTTTAGATAACATTCAAATGTGAAGATCAATACTTCAACAAATTGTCTACAATCACCAGTATGTATGATGGGACATTAAACAAAATTACTTCTCCTGTTTATAAATAGGTAAGGTAGGCTGCCCTGTTGTGAGGAAAAAATGCTTATGCTATTGTGATGAAAGGTCATTTCTTTTACTACGAAGACTTAAGTTATAAGTTTATCTGTTACTATATTGATATCATTGTCAGCATAACCATAATTTGGGAATTCTGTCACGATAAGTATTTGTATTTTTAAATGTATCAGTTGTATTACTTTTAAGCTGTTGTGTGAATCTGTTCAAATAACTCATGATCAGGTGCATGGGACAATGCTAATATTGTGATTAGCATCACCATTATTTAAATTTGGAATTGTGTTGTAATAAGTATCATTTTTATTTCTAAATGTAGCTGTTGTAAGTTGCTGTGTGAATCACATGTTCAGGCATCTGTGACACTATTAATATTATTATTACCATCACTATATGTACTGTAATTTGGGTTATTCTGTCATAAGGATTATTTTTCATGCTGTGTGAATCAAATCAACACATGATCAGGCGTCTGTGACAATGTTTATCCTCTGCCAAAAGCTCAGCAACGTTGACCCTGACCTTTGTGGGCAGGTTGCAGGAGGAGTACCTGGCCTTGCAGGAAGAGATCAAGGTCACCATCGAGGAGAGCAAGGTCGTGCAGGAGAAATACCGGTCCATGTATGAAGTGTGTCGAAAGGAGCTGTCCGAAAAAAATGTGCACCTTGAAGAAATCCGCTCCAAGGTGGGTCGGGGGGAGGGGGAGGGTGGGGGGTGTTAAATGGTCCAGTAAAATGATTTCACACATTTGTACAAGTTGGTAACATTGCAGCATTGTGGTAACATTGGTAACAATGTGGTTATAATGCCACATAAGTGCCTACCAATGATGTCCACCTGTGATGGCACAACTCCTCCTCATCCTGGATTCCTGAGAGACATCCATGATGAACGTTGCAGTATTTTAGTTCACTACATTCCTACTGTCTTGTTTATTTTACTTATTCATTTATTTGTTTGTTCTTGTAAGAATCCAAGATTAATGAGAGAGAGAAGAGACAAAATGAAACAAAACAAAACTTTTTATTGCATGTGGGCATTGGAGTGAAAGAGTGGGTGTGTGTGTGGGTGAATGAGTGAGTGTCTTGACATGACACGACATAATTGACAGCCATTTGGAGAAGGGGGCATTACAACCTAAATGGATACAACAAACCAACATGACCACAAACACTGAAGAGAAGAAAATGGACAAACAAGTGAGCAAACAGACTTCTTCTCTGTTCGTGGGCTGCAACTCCCATGTTCACTCCTGTGTACACCAGTGGGCTTTTTTACGTGTATGACCGTTTTTACCCTGCCATGTAGGCAGCCACACTCCGCTTTCAGGGGTGTGCATACTGGGTATGTTATTGTTTCCATAACCCACCAAACGCTGATATGGATTACAGGATCTAATGTGTGTATTTGATCTTCTGCTTGCATATATACACATGAAGGGGGTTCAGGCACTAGCAGGTCTGCTCATGGGAGATTGGAAAAATCTTCATCCTTTACCCACCAGGCGCCATCACTGAGATCCGAACCCGGAACCCTCAGATTGTAATGAAAGTCCAACGCTTTAACCACTCGGCTATTGCGCCCGTCGAGCAAACAAAACTCATGACCATCCACGGTCATATGGTCATATATCAATCTTTATGTTTTCATTAGCAATGTGATTCTGTGTTTAACCATTTTAAAGCCATCTGTTCAATTTGTGAGCTTCCTTGTACAGTCTGTTCTATTTCCGTTGCTTTCTGCCTGTACAGTCAAACGCTATGGTAAGGCATTTGGATAGAGCTGTTCACTTTGATTCATTTTTGTTTTTGAGCATGTGTTGCATGCTAATCAAATCATTAACGTGCTTGATTCTTCAAGAAATAAATATGTGTATCGGATTTGTGATTATGCAGGGCATTGGAATATAATTTGAATTTTGTCTTCTTTCTCAAAACTGCATATTAGGCAGTCGCTATTTGCTTCAGACTTGGCTTGACACCATACTTTGGGGCCTTCAGTTTGCATGGTTCTCAGTTGGAAATGTGCGAGAGTATAACGGAATATTTTGTTAGTGATTATTGATAATATAATTTTCTGCGCCAAATTGTATCTTTAAACAGATAGTGCCTGCTGTGATTTTTATTGTGTTTAATTTCTGAATGCCATTCTTCTTTGTAATGAGAAAAAAAACCCCAAAAACAACTAAACTGAAAGCTAATAAGCAGGTATTTTGGTATCCAAGGCCATAGCATACCAACACAATTCCATAACTGTTTTCATTTTTTTAAAATCTGTATATTTGACACACAGTTGACATTACCCAAATAATTTTGTGAATAGAGCATTTCATAGGTTTGTCTGCAGATTCTGTGTGTGTGTGTGTGTGTGTGTGTGTGAGAGTGAGAGTGTGATAGTGAGTGAGAGTGTGATAGTGAGTGAGAGTGTGTGTGAGTGTGTGAGTGTGTGAGTGAGTGTGTGAGTGAGTGAGTGAGAGAGAGAGTGTGTGTGAATAAGTAGGGGGGTGTGTGTGTGTGTGTGTGTGTGTGTGTGTGTGTGTGTGTGTGTGTGTGTGTGTGTATGTGTGTGTGTATGTGTGTGTGTTTATCTGTGTGTGTGTGTGTGTGTGTGTGTGTGTGTGTGCTGCTTACATACTTTACTCTTTCTGTAAATAATGTGACTTTGTGCTGCCTTCATGATACCTTTCCTTGGACAGCATTATTCACATTTGTGTACTGGGTTGGAGAAAAATGATTTTGTTTTCCTTGTTTTGTGTGTATAAACCTCTCATCTTCAGTGTTCAAATTCAGTTCCTTACTGAATACTTTACAAATTATGATGCACTCTGCTCTTTCTTTCCAGAATAGATTCCCCCTCCTTCCCTACTTTCTGTCTGAAGTTTTTCTAGCTTTCTATCCATGTGTCCTTCATCTCTTTGGGTCAGAGATCACTTATGAATGCGTATGAAGAAAGTGTGGTGTGAAGATGCTTTGATTTGTTTCCATGCAAGATGAAGTGCTGTTGAAATACAACTTCTTCTTTTTCTTTCTGCTCCTCCTTCCTTCCTTCTCCATTCTACTTCTCACCTCTTCCTCCTCCTGTTGTTCATCTTATTCCTCTTCCTCTTCTTATTCCTCTTCCTCTTCTTATTCCTCCCGCTTCTTATTCCTCTTCTTATTCCTCTCCCTCTTCTTATTCCTCTTCCTCTTCTTATTCCTCTTTTCTTATTCCTCCCGCTTCTTATTCCTCTCCCTCTTCTTATTCCTCCTGCTTATTCGTCGTCTTATTCCTCTTCTTCTTATTCCTCCCTCTTCTTATTCCTCTTCTTATTCCTCTTCCTCTTCTTATTCCTCCCTCTTCTTATTCCTCTTCCTCTTCCACCGTTGTTCTTTTTCTTCTTCTTCCCTGTCCTCCCTGTCTTCATCTTGTTATTGTTGTTCTTCCTCCTCCCCCTCCTCCTGCCCCTCTTGTTGTTTTCGTTGATCAGTAAGCAGTGAAAAATTGACATCTTTTTCTCCTCCTCCTCCTCCTTCTGCCCCTCTTGTTGTTTTCGTTGATCAGTAAGCAGTGAAAATTTGACATCTTTTTCTCCTCCTCCTCCTTCTGCCCCTCTTGTTGTTTTCGTTGATCAGTAAGCAGTGAAAACTTGACATCTTTTCCTCCTCCTCCTCCTCCTTCTGCCCCTCTTGTTGTTTTCGTTGATCAGTAAGCAGTGAAAACTTGACATCTTTTCCTCCTCCTCCCGGTCTCCAGACCCTGACCCCCCAGAAGGTGGAGGCGATCCGCAGCCAGGTGTACAGCGAGCTGGAGGCGACGTATCGGGAGAAGTACCTGAAGCAGGAGGACGAGGCCAAGGAGGCGTGGTCCAACGTCAGCAAGCTGCGCTACGAGATCTCCTTCCTCAAGGCCGAGTACGAGCACGACAAGGCCGAGCACGCCCGCCAGCTGCAGGACCTCAAGCTTCACCACGAAGTGGAGGTGATGCTGGTTTGGGGAGGGGCTGGGGGGGGGGGGCAGGAGGGGTTCAGGGGGGGAGGGTGGTGGGGAGAAAAAGCAAAACAAACAACCCCTATCCTCACCCCCCCCGTCCCCCCACCCCGCCACCCTCTGAATCCAAAACAGCTGTCCCCCAAAAGTAGCAGACACGCTAGGTGTAAAATTTATTGCAAAACAACTCCCCCCCCTAAAAAAAAAACAAAAAAAAAAGGCCAGCAAACACACTGAACATAAAAACCCAAGCCAAAATAACTGTTCACCGCTCCCTTCACACACCCCACCACAAAGCAAACACACTGGACATAGCCCACACCAAAACTGCCCCCCCCCACCCACCCACACACACACCCCCACCCACCCCCCACCACAAAGCAAACACACTGGACATAAAGCCCACACCAAAACAACTGTCCCCCCCCACACACACACACACCCACCCACCCCCCGCCACAAAGCAAACACACTGGACATAGCCCACACCAAACAACTGTCCCCCCCACCCACCCACACACACACCCCCACCCACCCCCCGCCACAAAGCAAACACACTGGACATAAAGCCCACACCAAAACAACTGTCCCCCCACCCACCCACACACACACCCCCACCCACCCCCCGCCACAAAGCAAACACACTGGACATAGCCCACACCAAAACAACTGTCCCCCCCACCCACCCACACACACACCCCCACCCACCCCCCGCCACAAAGCAAACACACTGGACATAAAGCCCACACCAAAACAACTGTCCCCCCCACCCACCCACACACACACCCCCACCCACCCCCCGCCACAAAGCAAACACACTGGACATAGCCCACACCAAAACAACTGTCCCCCCCCCCCACACACACACCCCACCCACCCCCCACCACAAAGCAAACACACTGGACATAAAAAGCCAATCCAAAACAACTGGCCCCCCCCCCCCCCACACACACACACCCATCCACCCCCCACCACAAAGCAAGCACACTGGACATAGAAATCCAATCCAAAATTGCTGTCCCCATAATAGCAAGCATAACCCAACCTCAAAATAACTTTACCAAAATGGGCAAAAATATTGTGCATAACAAAAAAGGTAAAAGTACCAAAGATAGTTAATTTAATTGTATATGAATGTGTTTGTTGTATTTTTGTAGTATTTGTTGCTGTCTGTGTAACGTCACACCTGTGCACAGATGAGCACTTTGTAAACATTGTACATGCGCACAGGTGAACAAAGTTCAGTTCTGGGGTGTCTGTCTGTGGAATGTCATATACTGGTGAACTGAGCTCGGCCACTTTTTCAGTTCTGGAGTGTCTGTGTGATGTTATATACCTGTGAATGCTGTCCATTGAACATCACACCTGTGAGTGCTGTCCGTTAAACATCACACCTGTGAATGCTGTCTGTTGAACATCACACCTGTGAATGCTGTCCGTTGAACATCACACCTGTGAATGTTTTCTGTTAAACATCACACCTGTGAATGCTGTCCGTTAGACATCACACCTGTGAATGCTGTCCGTTAAACAAACATCACACCTGTGAATGCTGTCCGTTAAACATCACACCTGTGAGTGCTGTCCGTTAAACATCACACCTGTGAGTGCTGTCTGTTAAACATCACACCTGTGAGTGCTGTCCGTTAAACATCACACCTGTGAATGCTGTCCGTTAAACATCACACCTGTGAGTGCTGTCCGTTAAACATCACACCTGTGAATGCTGTCCGTTAAACATCACACCTGTGAGTGCTGTCCGTTAAACATCACACCTGTGCACAAACAGGTGAGCAACCTGCGCAAAGAGCGCGATGCCACGCTGGCCAAGGTGCAGGCGGAGAGCAGCAGCGACGCCGGCAAGGTTCGAGTCTTGCAGCGCGACAACGCCACGCTGCAGGTGCGGGTGAAGGGGCTGCTGGCAGAGATCGAGGAGCTGCGCGCGGAGAAGGACAAGCAGGCCATGGAGGCAGACAGCCTCCAGCGCACCCAGGACAAGCAGGTGGCGGACCTGCAGGCCTCTGTCAGGTCCTTGGAGGTCAGTCGGCTGTGGGCGGTTGGGTGGTGTCACTCCTTGTAATGACAGACCCCTTGCCGAGTAGGTTTTCTTTTTACACTCTGTTGTTGTGGCGATGCCTTTCATGTGAAAACGCACCCATACGCATTCAAGGAAACTGGAATTCAGAGCAAGTTTATAGTCGTGCATGGTAATAGATATACATGGATACATGTGTACATTCATGCTTCTTTACATGTACAAACATGCATACAAAATTCTTTACGAACATAGATACCAATATACAAACAAAGGTATATATATGCTTTCATGTATGCTTGCAAACAGTCCATACCTATATGCACTTATATTCCTATAGGAACATGAATACATGTATACAGACACATATGCTTTTATGTGTGCATGCATACCTATGCAAACCTGTGTACACTCTTGTACATACACATAGATATTTCAGAATGCAGCAGGTCAGTCCTTTTATGGTAATATTCAAATGTGAATTTGCTGGATGTCAACAATCACCAGAATGTATGACAGGACGTTAAAGATTTCCACCTCTCCTTCACTCCTTTTATGGTAATATTCAAATGTGAACTTGCTGGATGTCTACAATCACCGGAATGTATGACAGGACGTTAAACAGATTACCTCCTCACCTTGGTCACTTCCCCTGTTCCGTTTCACCCTGTCAGACTGTAGACATCAGCACGGGTAGGTGGGTTTCATTACTGTACACATTTCTCTGTTTGTATTTTGGCACTTTGAGACTTTTCAGTGTTACATTAATCAGTCATTGTTGTGCACAGTTTTGGCCCATTTCAAATTGATTTTTGGTTTGTATGTGAGTTTGTAGATTAGTGTTTGAAGTGTGTGTGTGTGTGTGTGTGTGTGTGTGTGTGTGTGCTAGTCTGCAGTTTTGGTGTTTTCAGTTTGAATAATGTTTGAGAATAACGAAGACTAGGAGTGGGGGTGGAAGGAATTGTTGAGGAATCCAACCAGCGCAGTCATGCGTGTGAGCGTGCGCATGCATGCAACGTGTGTTTGCTGGCACGTGTGTGTGTAGGTGAGAGAAAGAGAGAGACGTGTGACGCTTTTTGTGTGTGTCCACTACACACGTCTCTTTCCTTCCGCACCAGGTGGAGCGAGAGTCTCTGAAGCGCCAGTCAGAGACGTTCCAGCGGGAGGTGTCGGGCCACGGCGCTGAGCAGAGCAAGCTGAGGGCTCGAATCCACGAGCTGGAGCGCGAACTGGCGGTGGTGAAGGGGCAGAATGAGGAGGCGAACCACCGGGCCCAGGTGCAGCTGAGCGACCTGAAGCTGGAGATGACGAAGCAACGGGGAGAGCTGGAGAAGGAGAGGGACAAGCTGGCCAACATCGTGGACGGTGAGTGTGTCACCACTTTTCTGTAGTTTCTAAAAAAAAGTATGGGACTACGGGTCAGGGGTTTAAA
Source organism: Babylonia areolata (assembly GCF_041734735.1). Lineage (NCBI taxonomy): Eukaryota > Metazoa > Mollusca > Gastropoda > Neogastropoda > Buccinidae > Babylonia > Babylonia areolata. The sequence continues at coordinate 50,706,971 of NC_134883.1, forward strand.
AAACAAACAAAAAAAACGGGTTTTCGAGAGACCCAGTTTCGTCTTGGTTTCATTGCTTCATAACGTTCTGAATTTAATCTGTTTCAGCCTGTTTGTGCTTTCCTGGTTTCGCTTACAAGTCATCAGTGTGTGCAAATTTCTAACCAGAAATATGGATACTTTCATCATCTCACTGTATGATAGCATAAGAAGAGAGGAAGTTTCATATTTTGTCCCCAACTAACTTATGTTACTGATCATGTTGGAAGTCTTCAGTTCATAAATTCTAACATTTGTTTTTTAGTGATGGAATTACTTACCTGTTGAAATGGGTTGTCTGTGGGGAAAGTGAGGGAGCTAAGTGGCAGTACTGAATGAAGCCTGGGTCGTCCTTGTGGGGATGGCGGGGGCTTTCAGCATAAACAGCATCCCTGCCTTCTGGAAATTCTGTCCTGGAAAATTCCTCTTTTCTGTCGCTCTCTTTGTTTCTGTCTTGTTTCTTCCTTCACTGTCGTCTGCTTTTTCTGCCTTCCCAGTCCATCCCTCTTTCTTCCTTCACTGTCGTCTGCTTTTTCTGCCTTCCCAGTCCATCCCTCTTTCTTCCTTCACTGTTGTCTCCTTTTTCTGCCTTCCCAGTCCATCCCTCTTTCTTCCTTCACTGTCGTCTGCTTTTTCTGCCTTCCCAGTCCATTCCCCTTTCTTCCTTCACTGTCGTCTGCTTTTTCTGCCTTCCCAGTCCATTCCTCTTTCTTCCTTCACTGTCGTCTGCTTTTTCTGCCTTCCCAGTCCATCCCTCTTTCTTTTTTCACTGTTGTCTGCTTTTTCTGCCTTCCCAGTCCATTCCTCTTTCTTTCTTCACTGTTGTCTGCTTTTTCTGCCTTCCCAGTCCATTCCTCTTTCTTTCTTCACTGTCGTCTGCTTTTTCTGCCTTCCCAGTCCATCCCTCTTTCTTTTTTCACTGTTGTCTGCTTTTTCTGCCTTCCCAGTCCATTCCTCTTTCTTTTTTCACTGTTGTCTGCTTTTTCTGCCTTCCCAGTCCATTCCTCTTTCTTCCTTCACTGTCGTCTGCTTTTTCTGCCTTCCCAGTCCATTCCTCTTTCTTTTTTCAAGCAAGCCTTGGCACTTTTTTGTCTTTTCTGCAGTCTATGATATACTATGTGTGCTGTTTTGCTCTGGTGATCAGGTAGTGAAATTGAAAACATTGGGATGGGCGCTAGCTGCCCATTTTGCAGTGTTATTTGCCTATAGGGCCTTTTTAATGTATTTTTTGTTAGATTTTGTATTGTTTTTTTTTTATACTTTTTTTGTGATTTATTGTAATCTGGGAATAATGAATTAAGCGGAAGGGCTGACATCCTCAGCATGGCCTTGTCATATTTTGCCCTAAGGAGCGAAATGGTTAGGATGATGTGTCCTGAACTGTGTATTGTTGGTTTGTCTTGTCTTGGTGATGTAAACTTTTTGTGTGTGTGTGTGTGTTTTTTGTTTGTAGATGTGACAGTTTTGTGTTGATGCGGTTGAGCATTTTGTATGGTTTGACAGTTCTGACATGGCCCTGTGCGGTGGGCAGGACAGGGCTATAAGCAACAGTAACAAATAAACAAAAAGGCCTGACTCTTTTGGCTGCTGCAAACACCTCTCCTCCTCCTCCTCATCCACCTCCCCCCCGCCGACCCCCCCTCCATCACACCTGAAGGCTGACTGGTGTTGCAGACCTGCGGACCCAGGTGGAGATCGGGGAGCACAAGGTGAAGCAGCTGCAGACGTCCCTGGAGGACAAGGAGCGGGAGGCCGTGCAGAGGGTCACCGCCGCCAGGGAGGAGGAGTTCGTCAAGATCGCCAAGGCTGAGAACGAAAAGTAAGGGCGTGTCGCTGAAGGCGACGCTGAGAACATGTTGTCTTCTTCTTCCCGTTCATTAGACAGCCACCCCAGTCTCTGTGATGAAGGCACTGTGTCCCTGGTTTAATTACACATACTTAACCCTGACCCACTAGTGCAGACTCCGGCAGGGGTCTGATTCCTGTCCTGTGCAAACTACTACCCGCCTGTGCGTAGAAAACAAAAGTAGCTACGGCCGATGACCTCCCGAAGTAGGTTACCTCCCCTTTGCCCCCCTGACCAGCGCCCTCTTTTTCCGGCAGCCATCATGACTCCTGCTCCTGTGCTCTGCATGCAGCTAAGTTTTTTTCTCGTATTTTCTGTCTGTCTGTGGATTCTTTGGCGTTCTGGTTTTGTGTCTGATGATGAATCACAAGAGGTCACAAAACTACTTGGCCCGATTGGGCGATCAAGCTCATATTATGGCGCAATCACAGTCGACCGGCGGACTCAGGGAATACTTAGAAAAATCGTGCTGGCACTTACTTTCAAAAATTAAAATACAAAACTCATTTCGTTACTCATTGATAAGCCTTGCACACTATTAGATGATAAAAATCTCTCTATACAATTATGGGGGCTCTCACTTCTCCCCATTTCAAGTGGGCAAAAGGCCTTACAGGCCTAAAGGCCTTCATATTGACATGGTATTTTTTTGTTTTATTGTTTTTGAACAGATGTGATGTCGCTTTTACGGATCAGTCTGCATGTTTTGATGCCTCCATGAAACCAAAACTGAAACAGTGTTCCTAATCTCCCCTCATGTGGATGCCCGGGGTGGGGTGGGGGTGGGGGTCTTTCAGTATAAATAGCATCCCCGCCTTGTGGAAAGTCTGTGCTAGAAATGTGTTCTTTTCTGTTGCTGTCTTTGTTTTTTCCTTCTCTGTTGTCTGCTGTTGCTGCCTGCCCCGTTCATCCTTTCTTCCAGCGAGCAGTGACACTTTTTTTCTCTCTTCGCAGTCTGTGATGTGTGATCTGTGTTGGTTTGCTCTGATGATTAGGTAGTGATATAGTGAACTAGCTTTTCATTGTGCAGTGTTGTTTGCCAGTATGACCTGTTTATGTTTGTGTGTGTGTGTGTGTGGCTTTGAAATATTTTTATAATCATTTTGATGATTTGTTTGTAATCTGAGGATGATGAATTGGGCAGAAAATTTGACGTCCTCAAGACAGCCTAGTCTCATTTGCTTTAAGGATATTGATGGTATATTTGATATGTCATCAACTGTGCTGTTTTGCAGGTGTGTTTTTTTCTCTTTAAGATGTGACAGAGTTTCGTAGCTTTGAATTTTTAATTTTTTTTTTTTTTCTAACCTTTTCTGTGATTTGTTTGTAATGTGGGGATGATGAACTGGGCACAAGAGCTGATGTCTTCAGCACAGCACATCTTATTTGTCTAAAGGATGTTGATGGTATATATGGTATGTCATGAAATGTGTTTTTTTGCTGCTTTTTTCCCCCCCCTCTCTCCAAGATGTGTCAAGAGTTTTGTGTTTAGCTGGGCGGTTAATACAGGTAATGGTTCTGTGTGGTCAGCTGGGCGGATGGCAACGAATGAGTTTCTGATCTGTTAAAGCATCAGCAGAATCAAACCGACGTTAATTCCCTCCCTCCCCCTCCCCCCTGCCTCCCCCCCTCCCCCCCTCCCCCGTCCTGTCGTCTCCAGGTTTGAACTGGAGACCAAGCTGCAGGAGATGGAGCGGCGGAAGATTGACGAGGACGCCCGTCGCCATGCCGACCAGGAGAAGCAGGAAGGGAAGATCCAGCAGGCCATGGCCGACAAGGAGCAGGCGGAGAGAGAAACCATCAGTCTCAGGTCAGTGGGTCAAGGTCACGAGGTCAGGGGGGTTGGTATTGGAAGTTTGTAGTGAGGGGTTGTGGGGGTGATGGGGAGGGAGAAAGGGGGGTGGGTGGGGGGTGGGGGGGCAGAGAAAAGAAACAAGATGTGGTGTAGTGTGCCAGAAATAAGTGCATGTTCATAGAATGAATAAGCGCATGGACTTAAGATGAGTGAGTCGTCTCTGTGATCAGACACGCAGAGGTGTTTGTGGATTCTTGTGCATCCTGTCACATACATCCACATATATGCATTCACATCCACACACATATGTTTGCATTCACATTCTGACACATACATTTATTTATATCCACACACATACATTTATTCACATCCACATCCACACACCCAATTCACATCCACACACATACATGCATTCACATCCTCACACACCATCACACACACACATGCGTTCACATCCACACATGCACACTTTCACATCCACACACATACATGCATTCACATTCACACACAGGCATTCATATCCACACACACATACATACATGCAGCACACAAGTGCACATGCAATACCCTCCGCACACTCAGATCTACACACACACATGCACATACTCTCCTCACACACACACACATACTCCCTTCACACACACACACACACCCCTCAAACACCCACACCCACACACCCAACTACACACACACACATACACTCCTCACACACACACACACCCCTCACACACCCAACTACACACATACACACACACATACACACACACATACACACACACACACATACACACACACACACACACAGACACACACACAGACATACACACAGACACACACACAGACACACAGACTCTCACACAGACTCTCTCTCTCACTCACACACACACACACACACACACATTGCTGCACTCCTCCACCCTCCTCCTGTGATTTCAGGGCCCGCATGCAGAACTTTGAGTCACTGCAGGACACAGTGGAGCGAGAGCGTGGAGAGAATTCAGAGCTGAAGTCCAGGGTCCACCAGCTGGAGACCGACCTGGCCTCGGCCATCTCCCAGGAACAGGTCAGCAGGGGGCAGTGTGGGTGGTTGTTGCAGGCATGCCTCCCGTTACTGATGGTCCATGTTTGTTGTGGAAAATTGATAGAATTGACAGGGTGTCCTGGAAATACGGATATTTGCTGCATCTCCAGGAAAACCAAAAAATCCGACTGTAACATTTTTTTTTCTGAAGTATCTAGTGGGTACAAATGTACCCCTAGATAGCTTTCCGACCATTGCCAAAGACACTTAGTTAAGACTTAGGGAAATGCCATTTTGTGAAAAGCTAGAACTATCTGAGCAGTATCAAAGCCATATTGGTTTGATTTTCACTGGTGAAGTAACTTCGGCAAGACCAGTGCGCACGTGTGTAAGCACCGACTGTGTATGTTTGCTGAGATGTTCCAGAAAATGATACCTTGTCCCGGATTCTAACGTGTATTGTTCCTGAAAAGCAAATGTGTGGGAAGGCATGCCTGTTGTTTTTTTGCTGCCCCATCTTCTGTTGAGACTCGGGAGCAGTGCTGTTCTACTGTGTTGATGGTATATTCAGAAGGAAAGATGCCAGAGGCACTTCCGATGTACATGACAGGGAAGGTTTGCAGACCTACTTTTGTTTGATTTTCCTGAAGGTTCCCCGGTCATTTTCAGCGAGGACGGTGTGTGTATGCGCGTCTCGGTTTCCCCTTTTTTCCAGGTCACTGAAAGGGTGAAATTTTATCGTGGAAATGGCCATTCTGACAAAAGGATTTGGAATATTTTCGGTGCCTATTTTGTAAGTTTTGCAAGATATATTTGGTTTTGTAATTATACCCATTATTTGCTTTCATCTTCTGTGTTTACTTTGACCATGTCTCTAGTCACATTTCTGCCATTGTGTATTCGAACTGATCCGTTTATAAACTGTGCCAAAAAGTTGTCTGAACACAGGCAGTGCAAAAGCCAGTCACAGCGGTGGGCTGCCCATGACGTCATATGACCTACTTGTTGCTCTGCAAGCCACACAAGGACCACCACAAAGCGGGCCTGCAAACCTTCCCTAATATCTCCACCTGGAAATGCTGTGTTAGAAATTTCCTCTTTTCTAGCCTCTTTTTTTTTGGTTTTTTTGTTGTTTCTGCCCCATGATCTGCATTGTTTCAGTGGCATTACTCCCACACGCTGTTCATTCTGAGTCCCCCATACACAGCCACACCTGGGTTTGTCTGTCGCAGTCTTGCCCCCGGCAGACCACAGGGAAATATCAGTGTTACATCACCAGGAGATGGGTTTTTTTTTCAACACGTTGTTGGCTCTGCTTAGAGTTGAGTATGCTGTTGGCTCAAGTGGGAAGAGAGGGACCACACGGTTGAGGGTCATCCGCTTCACTGATGTGTCTGTGGGAATGTTGCTCCTCACATTCCCGGACCAACGCTGCAGGTGTCTGTGTCTTGTCTGTGTCTGGGATGTGTGATGAGAGCACAGCCTTGTCAGATAGTCTCAAAGCTGAACGGGCCCCCCATAGCAACATGGTCATCACCCCCATTGTCATCTTGAAATAGAGAAAACAAAATGTCCCAAATTCATTTATTGAAAAAAAAAAAAAAAAAAAAAAATCCCAGTCCACGAATGGGACACTTGGTCCCTAGTTAGGTGAATGACGGTTAGACCACCACTCCATGTGTTTCTGAAGTGCATTTCTTGCACGCTAGTTAAGCAAGGTTCTTGCCAGTTAAGACCAGGTAGCCTTCAAATCAGCCTTGCCATGAGGTAACCTCGCCACTCGCTGTCTTGCGCTGCTCGCTGGCTTGCAAGCGTGCTCACGATTAAGAAACATGTCTCTGATGTTGGGCGCCCCCTGTTCGGCCCTGCAGGACCTGACGGACCAGATGATCAAGCTGCGGAACGAGGCGGGGCTGTCCCGGCAGGAGCTGCAGCTGACGCGGCAGCAGTTCGACAAGCTGCAGGCCAACCACGACGCCATCCTGGCGCAGCAACGCGCAGCCCTGCAGGAGGACCGAGCACAGGTGGAGGGCCGTGTGTCGGAGCTCGATTCTCAGTTGTCGTCCATGCACGACAAGTACAGCCACGCTTCTTGCGTTCATAAAAAGGTTTGTGTGTGTGGAGGGGGGTTACGGGGGGAGGGGGGGGTGAAGAGGGGAGGTGGAGGGTGTGTGTTTGTGTGGGTTGGGTGGGTGGGTGAATGGGTGTGTGTTGGGTGGGGTGTGTGTGTGTGTGTTGCATATGTGTGTGTGAATTGTGTTGAGTGTTGTGTTGGGATAGTGGTGTGGTGTGGGATAGTTGTGTATGTTGTGTGCTTTGCATATGTGTTTTGTATGCGTGTGTGTGTGTGTGCATGCACATGTGTGCATGAAGGAATTACAGAGAATGCTCAGAGGACAATTGTTGCATTCAGCTCTTGAATAGCTGTGTGCTGTTGATTTGTGTGTGTGTGTGTGTGTGTGTGTGTGTGTGTGTGTGTGTGTGTGCATGCTGCTGATGTCACAGATTGTGTGTGTGGGTGTGTGTGTGTGTGCTGTTTATGTGTGTTTGTACTGTTAATGTGTGTGTGTGTACTTTAATGTGTTTGAGTACTGTTAATGTCTGTGTGTTTGTGTGTGTGCATGCGCTGCTGGTGCTCATAATTGTGTGTGTGTGTGTGTGTGTGCATAATGACACACGTGTGTGTGTGTGTCTCCAGCTGAAGAAGAAGTACAGCCGGGTGACGGAACACCTGAAGGACAAGATCCAGATTCTGCAGGCCACCAACAAGGAGCTAGAGATGGAGAAGGAAGCTCTGCAGTGAGTGCACCTGTCCCTTTCTTTTTGTCTCCTCTGTAGTGCAGCTGTACTTTTTTCTTCTTCTGTAGTGTGGCTGTCCTCTTGACTGTCTTCTGTAGTGTGGCTGTCCTCTTGTCTGTCTTCTGTAGTGTGGCTGTCCTCTTGTCTGTCTTCTGTAGTGTGGCTGTCCTCTTGACTGTCTTCTGTAGTGTGGCTGTCCTCTTGTCTGTCTTCTGTAGTGTGGCTGTCCTCTTGTCTGTCTTCTGTAGTGTGGCTGTCCTCTTGTCTGCTGTAGTGTGGCTGTCCTCTTGACTGTCTTCTGTAGTGTGGTCTGTAGTGTGGCTGTCCTCTTGACTGTCTTCTGTAGTGTGGCTGTCCTCTTGTCTGTCTTCTGTAGTGTGGCTGTCCTCTTGTCTGTCTTCTGTAGTGTGGCTGTCCTCTTGACTGTCTTCTGTAGTGTGGCTGTCCTCTTGACTGTCTTCTGTAGTGTGGCTGTCCTCTTGTCTGTCTTCTGTAGTGTGGCTGTCCTCTTGTCTGTCTTCTGTAGTGTGGCTGTCCTCTTGTCTGTCTTCTGTAGTGTGGCTGTCCTCTTGTCTGTCTTCTGTAGTGTGGCTGTCCTCTTGTCTGTCTTCTGTAGTGTGGCTGTCCTCTTGTCTGTCTTCTGTAGTGTGGCTGTCCTCTTGTCTGTCTTCTGTAGTGTGGCTGTCCTCTTGTCTGTCTTCTGTAGTGTGGCTGTCCTCTTGTCTGTCTTCTGTAGTGTGGCTGTCCTCTTGTCTGTCTTCTGTAGTGTGGCTGTCCTCTTGTCTGTCTTCTGTAGTGTGGCTGTCCTCTTGTCTGTCTTCTGTAGTGTGGCTGTCCTCTTGTCTGTCTTCTGTAGTGTGGCTGTCCTCTTGACTGTCTTCTGTAGTGTGGCTGTCCTCTTGTCTGTCTTCTGTAGTGTGGCTGTCCTCTTGTCTGTCTGCTGTAGTGTGGCTGTCCTCTTGACTGTCTTCTGTAGTGTGGCTGTCCTCTTGTCTGTCTTCTGTAGTGTGGCTGTCCTCTTGTCTGTCTTCTGTAGTGTGGCTGTCCTCTTGTCTGTCTTCTGTAGTGTGGCTGTCCTCTTGACTGTCTTCTGTAGTGTGGCTGTCCTCTTGTCTGTCTTCTGTAGTGTGGCTGTCCTCTTGTCTGTCTTCTGTAGTGTGGCTGTCCTCTTGACTGTCTGCTGTAGTGTGGCTGTCCTCTTGACTGTCTTCTGTAGTGTGGCTGTCCTCTTGTCTGTCTTCTGTAGTGTGGCTGTCCTCTTGTCTGTCTTCTGTAGTGTGGCTGTCCTCTTGTCTGTCTTCTGTAGTGTGGCTGTCCTCTTGTCTGTCTTCTGTAGTGTGGCTGTCCTCTTGTCTGTCTTCTGTAGTGTGGCTGTCCTCTTGACTGTCTTCTGTAGTGTGGCTGTCCTCTTGTCTGTCTTCTGTAGTGTGGCTGTCCTCTTGACTGTCTTCTGTAGTGTGGCTGTCCTCTTGTCTGTCTTCTGTAGTGTGGCTGTCCTCTTGTCTGTCTTCTGTAGTGTGGCTGTCCTCTTGACTGTCTTCTGTAGTGTGGCTGTCCTCTTGACTGTCTTCTGTAGTGTGGCTGTCCTCTTGACTGTCTTCTGTAGTGTGGCTGTCCTCTTGTCTGCTGTAGTGTGGCTGTCCTCTTGTCTGCTGTAGTGTGGCTGTCCTCTTGACTGTCTTCTGTAGTGTGGCTGTCCTCTTGTCTGCTGTAGTGTGGCTGTCCTCTTGTCTGTCTTCTGTAGTGTGGCTGTCCTCTTGTCTGTCTTCTGTAGTGTGGCTGTCCTCTTGACTGTCTTCTGTAGTGTGGCTGTCCTCTTGACTGTCTTCTGTAGTGTGGCTGTCCTCTTGTCTGTCTTCTGTAGTGTGGCTGTCCTCTTGTCTGTCTTCTGTAGTGTGGCTGTCCTCTTGACTGTCTTCTGTAGTGTGGCTGTCCTCTTGTCTGTCTTCTGTAGTGTGGCTGTCCTCCTCTTGTCTGTCTTCTGTAGTGTGGCTGTCCTCTTGACTGTCTTCTGTAGTGTGGCTGTCCTCTTGTCTGTCTTCTGTAGTGTGGCTGTCCTCTTGTCTGTCTTCTGTAGTGTGGCTGTCCTCCTCTTGTCTGTCTTCTGTAGTGTGGCTGTCCTCTTGACTGTCTTCTGTAGTGTGGCTGTCCTCTTGTCTGTCTTCTGTAGTGTGGCTGTCCTCTTGTCTGTCTTCTGTAGTGTGGCTGTCCTCTTGACTGTCTTCTGTAGTGTGGCTGTCCTCTTGACTGTCTTCTGTAGTGTGGTCTGTAGTGTGGCTGTCCTCTTGACTGTCTGCTGTAGTGTGGCTGTCCTCTTGACTGTCTTCTGTAGTGTGGCTGTCCTCTTGTCTGCTGTAGTGTGGCTGTCCTCTTGTCTGTCTTCTTGTTCTCTTTACTGTCTGTCATGATGATGATGATGATGATGATAATTTCCCCATGTGTCCATAATAATTGCCTTATATGCCCTGTAATGATTACGGTATTAATACCCCATGTGCCCATGATAATTTGGGTGTCCTATAATGATTTTGGCATTAATTGCCCCATGTACCCATTGTAATTGCCCTATGTGCCCTATAATAATTATGGTATTAATTGCCCCGTGTGCCCAATAATGATACTGATTGTCCCATGTGCCCCTAATGATTGCCCTATGTGTCCTATTATGATTATGGTATTAATATCTCTGTGTGCCCAGTGATGATTATTATTGTGCCATGTGCTCATAATAATCTCCCTAAATGCTCTATGATTATGGTTTTAATTGCCCCATGTGCCCATAATGATTGCCCTATGTGCCCTATGATGATTTTGGTATTAATTGGTCCATGTGTCCAATGATAATAATTGCCCCATGTGCCCATACTACTACTATTACCACAACTACTACTGATACTATGTGGCCTCTGTGCCCCTGTCTAATAAATGCCCCCTGGTCCCCATGATGATAATGATAATTGTCCCCAAGTGCCTGATAATGACAATATGTGCCCCAAGTGCCCTAGTAATGACAATATGTGCCCCAAGTGCCCTAATATTGATAATAATAAATGCCCCAAGTGCCTGATAATGACATTATGTGCCCCAAGTGCCCTAATAATAATAATAATAAATGCCCCAAGTGCCCTAATAATGACAATATGTGCCCCAAGTGCCCTAATAATGATAATAATAAATTCCCCAAGTGCCCTAATAATGATAATAATAAATGCCCAAAGTGCCCTAATAATGATAATTACAAGTGCCCAAAGTGCCCTAATAATGATAATTACAAGTGCCCAAAGTGCCCTAATAATAATAATAAATGCCCAAAGTGCCCTTATAATGATGATAATAAATGCCCCAGGTGTCCTAATAATAGTAATAACAATAATAATAATATATGATAATATTAATAATGATAATGAGAACAATAATAAAACTTTCCATTCCCGTACACTTCCTCCCTCCCCACCCCCCCCACCCCCTGACAGGAAATGCGTGCCAGCGGACCAGTACGCCCGGCTGAAGAAGCAGTGGAAGGACCTGTACCGGCGCCACCAGGAGTTCCGCTCCATCATCCTGGGCTACCTGCCCCACAACCTGGTCATCGGCCAGGGCAGGGCCCCCCCTTGCAAAGTGGATCCCAGGGCAAACCTGGATGCCACAATGCCCAACGTCACCTTCATGGAGCAGGAGATGGTGAGTGGGGGGGGGGGGGGGGGGGGGGGGGGGGGCAGTTGTGGGGTGACTGTTTATGGGTGTTTTAAAAATTTTTTTTACACCATATGATAGATTGACATAAGTTTGTATGATAGTCAGTCGTGTCTGACCATGACCACCAGAACAGCAGAGGAGGCAACTGCTGTCCCGACTATCTGGGCTGGAATTTGATTATAGTGGAGAGTGTCTTGCCCAAGTTACATCCCCACTCTCTCGGCCAAGAGGGTTTTAGGACAGTCGGCGTTGGGATGGTTCCCACAGGCCAACTAGGCCCCCAAGGCTGCAGCACTAAGAGCCAGTGCAATTTTGCCTCCTAGTTTGATAGTCGTAGTCCTTCACAAAAGACTAAGCTGTAAATGATTTCCCATTGCAATTGAGAAACGATTGATAATACAGCTCTCACTTGGCTGTTGGCCCAACTGTAAACTTAATCAATCTGTGATATGAGCGGAGTGTTGGACGTCAGTTTACATTTGGGCCAACAGCAGAGTTAGAGCTGTGTGATAAGTGGTTTCCCCTCTGCAACGGAAAATCCTTTTAATTACACATACTTAACCGTGACCCACTAGTGCAGACTCCGGCAGGGGTCTGATTCCTGTCCTGTGTCATTTATTGCTCAGTCTTTTGTGGAGGACTATGACTCTCAAACTAAGAGGCAAGATTGCAGTGGGTCTTGCGGGCTGGTAGGCCTTTGGAAACCGTCCTCACGCTGACTGTCCTAAAACCCTCGTTGCCAAGAGAGTGGGGATGTACCTTGGGCAAGACGCTCCGCTATAATCAAATTGTAGCCCAGATAGTTGGGACAACGGCTACCACCCCTGCTGTTCTGATGGTCATAGTTAGACATGACTGTTGTACACAAGTTGTGGTTTTTTTGGGTTTTTTTCACTCTATTTTGTGTGTGTGTATTTGTTCTGTACATTTTAAGAACATCCCAGTGACCTGCTCTGTGAACAGGCATTGTGTTCTTTACATATTCAGTGTGTCAGGGACGCATATTTATGTGCTGTCAAAAGCCCTTTTCTTGTCAGAACTATTGTTAATAGGTTTTGTCACCTTTCCAAACTAATGAAGCTGGGTTTTTTTCTTCTGGATTAACCTCTTAACTGCTGCTGACAAATGTATCTGTGGATAACGTTTTGTGGCTTCAGTGGGAAAAGATTCAGCTTACAGGCGAGGATCTCAGTTATTCTTTATTTCAACATTTTCTTCTTCAGATTGCATTTCTTTTCTTCAGCAGAATCAAACACACCGCTTATCGGTGCACAAAACATAGTAACTGCATTTTTTCTTAATGTCACACTGATGCTATTTGACCAAGGTTCATAAGTCAAGGGTTTGAAACAACTACTCACACTGTGCTATTTGACCAAGGTTCATAAGTCAAGGGTTTGAAACAACTACTCACACTGTGCTCTTTGACCAAGGTTCATAAGTCAAGGGTTTGAAACAACTACTCACACTGTGCTATTTGACCAAGGTTCATAAGTCAAGGGTTTGAAACAACTACTCACACTGTGCTCTTTGACCAAGGTTCATAAGTCAAGGGTTTGAAACAACAACTCACACTGTGCTCTTTGACCAAGGTTCATAAGTCAAGGGTTTGAAACAACAACTCACACTGTGCTCTTTGACCAAGGTTCATAAGTCAAGGGTTTGAAACAACTACTCACACTGTGCTCTTTGAGGACTCTGATTTCCTGCCGTGAAGGAATGTTTCTAATATTTTTGAAAATTTTTATCATTTGTTCTTTAGATATTTATTTATATTTATTTATCGAAGGCTGAGTGCTTGCAGATTGGTGTAAGCTTAGAGTTGGGTCAGGAGCAGATTGAGAGCTGTATGATCAGCAGATTGGTGTAAGCGTAGAGTTGGGTCAGGAGCAGATTGAGAGCTGTATGATCAGCAGATTGGTGTAAGCTTAGAGTTGGGTCAGGAGCAGATTGAGAGCTGTATGATCAGCAGATTGGTGTAAGCGTAGAGTTGGGTCAGGAGCAGATTGAGAGCTGTATGATCAGCAGATTGGTGTAAGCTTAGAGTTGGGTCAGGAGCAGAGGGAGAGCTGTATGATCAGCAGATTGGTGTAAGCTTTGAGTTGGGTCAGGAGCAGATTGAGAGCTGTATGATCAGCAGATTGGTGTAAGCGTAGAGTTGGGTCAGGAGCAGATTGAGAGCTGTATGATCAGCAGATTGGTGTAAGCTTAGAGTTGGGTCAGGAGCAGATTGAGAGCTGTATGATCAGCAGATTGGTGTAAGCGTAGAGTTGGGTCAGGAGCAGATTGAGAGCTGTATGATCAGCAGATTGGTGTAAGCTTAGAGTTGGGTCAGGAGCAGAGGGAGAGCTGTATGATCAGCAGATTGGTGTAAGCTTTGAGTTGGGTCAGGAGCAGATTGAGAGCTGTATGATCAGCAGATTGGTGTAAGCGTAGAGTTGGGCCAGGAGCAGATTGAGAGCTGTATGATCAGCAGATTGGTGTAAGCGTAGAGTTGGGTCAGGAGCAGATTGAGAGCTGTATGATCAGCAGATTGGTGTAAGCTTAGAGTTGGGTCAGGAGCAGAGGGAGAGCTGTATGATCAGCAGATTGGTGTAAGCTTTGAGTTGGGTCAGGAGCAGATTGAGAGCTGTATGATCAGCAGATTGGTGTAAGCGTAGAGTTGGGTCAGGAGCAGATTGAGAGCTGTATGATCAGCAGATTGGTGTAAGCGTAGAGTTGGGTCAGGAGCAGATTGAGAGCTGTATGATCAGCAGATTGGTGTAAGCGTAGAGTTGGGTCAGGAGCAGATTGAGAGCTGTATGATCAGCAGATTGGTGTAAGCTTAGAGTTGGGTCAGGAGCAGATTGAGAGCTGTATGATCAATGGTCTGTCCACTGCAGAAGGAATTCATTTACAGCTTTGTCTTTTGTGGATTACTATGATTCCCAAACTGGGAGGCAAGACTGCACTGGCCCTTGGGTGCTGGTTGGCCTACGGGAAGCATCCAAACACTGACTGTCCTAAAACCCTCTTTGCCGAGAGAGTCAGAATATACCTTGGGCAAGATGTTCCACTATAATCAAATTCTAGTGCAGATAACCGGGGCGGTATTTGCCTCTTCTGCTGTCCTGAGGGTGTTAGACACAACTTATTTATTTTGCTGCTGATTTTGTATGTGGCTTAAAACTAAAAATGCTTGTGATAATATTTTGAAAACATCTTGACAGGTTGTGTTACACTTGGTAAAGAAAAAAAAGGATTTGAGTCCTAAATGAATAATATAGTTCATGGTACAGTTCAAGACGGCAAATGATTTCTGCTTTCTAGAACTGGAGCGTTGGATGTGGTGTGGTGGTTGTGGGAGTTTGAAAAGCCTGTGTTACTTTCTGTTTCCAGCCCTAGGGCGGTGGGTAAGAGATGGCTGGGGGAACGGACTGTCACTGTGGTTTCTGGCTTGGTCTCTGGTCGTCTGCTGTTTTCAGCCTACTTTTTTTTTCCCCCCATAATTCATTCATTTACTTATTTTCATTTTCTTTTCTTTTCATTTTCTTTGTTGTTTTTTGTGTTTGTGCTGTGCTGTTCGTTATCACTGTGGCTTTGGGCTTGTTCTCCCGTTCTTTTTTTTTTTTTTTAGAAAAGGTAAATGTTCATTCTTTATTTTATATTATTTCATTTATTGATTTAATATTGATTGATTGATGATTTACTTATTTATTTATTTACTTATTTTATCTGTTTGCTTATTTATTTATTCATGTATTGATTTATTTATTTTTCGCTATTCATTATCTCTGTGGTTTCTGGGTCTGGTATGAAAAAAAAATTGACTATTTTTGAAAAATGATTTATGTATGTATACATGTATATGTGTATTATCATTTTTGGCTGTTTGTTTGTTTATGGGAGGCACAGTCATTGAGGATGTTGGTGGAAAGTTTTCAGTTTTTCTGTCGGGGTTTTGTTGTTGTTATAGTGTGGTGTTTCTGTGTATGCGTCTGTTAGTACCCGGATGGATAAGTGTTGTGCGTTAACCCTGTGATGTTGTTTGGAGTGGTGTGCACTGACTGTTTGAACATGTGAAAGGTCCGCAGTGAGTGAGATGGAGGTGTTTGGGGGAAGGATTGAGACTGGATTGTTTGGAAGGGACAGGTGAAGGGTGTTCTGATAGAATCCTGTTTCACGTACATAAATGTCAAACAGATAAATTTGATAGCCAAAGGAGTAATGCAAAATTCAGGTGTGTACGATGATTGTGTGTGTGTGTGTGTGTGTGTGTAGTAAGTATAGGTATACCTGTGAATTCAGAAGAAAATTAGCGGGAAAATGCAAGAACTGGGGTGGTAATTTCACTAATAGATAAAAACATTCTTCCATTGTATCTAAGATATCCATGACCATTTCTTGTATGTGTGCTTTTGTTTAATGAAAATGGTCTCAAAATGCATAGCATGGTGACCAAACAGTGAATTCCAAGAGAAATGTTTCTGTTTGTATTACCTCCATAGACTGGGGGAAAGGCAAATCTTGTCCCTCAACCAGTTTTCACAGTTTTCTCTGGATGATGCATAGTGTGTGATACATGATGATAATTTAATTTGTAAAGCGCCTTTCATTGTAAAACATGCTAGATTAAGCTTTACGATGTAGAAATGAATGTTTGCTTTGCATGGTAATAATGATCTGTGTACACAATGATGACTGTATATCTTTCTTTCTTTAAAGTTCTTTCTACTTGTGTTGTATTAGCCGGATCTGGAAATGGTTGAAATTTAACTGTGTAAAATGATAGTGCAAGGACATGACAGGCGAGTGGTTAGAGCACTGGACTTTGAATCCTGGGGTCTTGGTGATGTCTGTCGGGTTGAGGGTGTCTGTCGGGTTGAGGGAGGAGAGAGTTTTTATCTCCCAGGTCAGCATGTGCCCAAATCATTTTCCTGCGTATATTCCTGTAGAACATGAAATAAGCACATCAAGGGTCCTTATTCCCATGCCTGTGGAGACAGTGTGTTATGATTTATCCTTTTATTTTGTCATATTTCATTTCATTTTTATTTATGTTAACGTTTTGTGCAAACAAGTCAGGAATCTGCTGCTTTAAAGAAAAAAGATTTTTTATCTCTTACGACAGATTATAGTGTATGGTATATGGGTCTGTCCACAGATTCTGACACCACCATGAAAGTTTTTTTAAAAATATTTTGTTATGTCATATTATTTTGTTTCGTTATTATGTTAATGTTTTGCACAAACCATTGAAGAATATGCTTGTGGGTCTGTCCACATATTCTGACACCACCATGAAAGTTGGGTTTTTTAAAAATATTTTATGTCATATTATTTTGTTTCATTGTTATGTTTTGCACAAACCATTCAAGAATATGCTTGTGGGTCTGTCCACATATTCTGACACCACCATGAAAGTTAAAAAGAAAAAATTTTGTTATGTCATATTATTTTGTTTCATTATGATGTTATATTTTGCACAAAGCATTGAAGAATATGCTTGTTTGCTCTGCTTGCTTGGTCCCGTAGCTCCGCGCTGAACTGTCTGGTCACCACGATACAGACTCGTGCACTATCCCTCTCCTTTCTGGACGATCATGTGTGAGTGATTGTGTCTCAGCAAATGTCAGCCCTGTCCACTGTTCAGTGTTGTCAGACCATTTCTTCCTTTGTCTGCCTCTTCTTCTTCTCTTCCCCCTCTAGCGTTCCTTGGAGGATGGCTCTGGCAAGGCCGTTTGATCTTGTGGTGTGACTGTCCCATTTCAGTTTCCATTTGTTCATGATGGTCAGTAGGTCATTGTGTGGCCCAATATGTGGAGTGATGGTCTGGTGCCCTGCTCGTTGGTGATGTGTAAGAGAATCCAGATGCCCAACATCTTTCGATAGCATCTTCTGCAGTTCTGCCGTGAGAGTCGACGTCTTGCAAGCGTACAAAAATATGGACAGTACAATGCACGCGTGAGTCTGACGTTGTGACTGATGGTGATTGTGCTGTTGTTCCACATGGGCTTCATTCTTTCCACTGGCACAGTTGTTTGAGCAGCTCTTGCATGAATCTCTGGCTTGGAGTCCTAGTCCTTGGTGCTTTGAAAAAAGATCATTTTCATCTTTCACGGCAGATGTGGTGTATTGTATGTGGGCGTGTCCTCACACTTTGACAGCATCATCATCTATAACTGTTGCAGGAGAAGTAGCAAAGTTTGCAGAACCCAAACATCAACAGTGTTGATGTTGATGTTTCAGGAGAAGTAGCAAAGTTTGCAGAACCCAAACATCAACAGTGTTGATGTTGATGTTTCAGGAGAAGTAGCAAAGTTTGCAGAACCCAAGCGCCAGCAGTGTTGATGTTGATGTTTCAGGAGAAGGAGCAAAGTTTGCAGAACCCAAGTGCCAGCAGTGTTGATGTTGATGTTTCAGGAGAAGGAGCAAAGTTTGCAGAACCCAAGCGCCAGCAGTGTTGATGTTGATGTTTCAGGAGAAGGAGCAAAGTTTGCAGAACCCAAGTGCCAGCAGTGTTGATGTTGATGTTTCAGAAGGAGTAAAGTTTGCAGAACCCAAGCGCCAGCAGTGTTGATGTTGATGTTTCAGAAGGAGCAAAGTTTGCAGAACCCAAGCGCCAGCAGTGTTGATGTTGATGTTTCAGGAGAAGGAGCAAAGTTTGCAGAACCCAAGCGCCAGCAGTGTTGATGTTTCAGAAGCAGCAAAGTTTGCAGAACCCAAGCGTCAACAGTGTTGATGTTGATGTTTCAGAAGCAGCAAAGTTTGCAGAACCCAAGCGTCAACAGTGTTGATGTTGATGTTTCAGAAGCAGCAAAGTTTGCAGAACCCAAGCGTCAACAGTGTTGATGTTGATGTTTCAGAAGTAGCGAAGTTTGCAGAACCCAAGCGCCAACAGTGCTGTGTTGTGTTGATGTTTCAGGAGAAACAGCGAAGTGTGCAGAATGAATGAATGATATGGGTACTTACATAGCACCTGTCCTCGGTAAGCGCTTTACAAACTCAGGGTCATTTGCACAACAGGCTGCCTACCTTGGTACAGCTGACTGATGGCTGCCACTGAGCGCTCATCATTTGTTTCCTGTGTCATTCAGTCAGATTTCAGGCACGCACACATGCACATTCAGATAGATATGTAGCATTTTACATGTATGACCATTTTGTTTATTTACCCAGCCACAAAAGAAAGACATTGATGAATGAATGCAGGATTTGTGGAATGGATAGATGAGAGAAAAGTATTTTTTTTTTAAGTGTAAGAAAAAAACAAAACGAAAAAACACCTTTTTCCAGGAAACGCAGCAAATTGTGTAGAACCCAAGCATCATCAGTGGTGTGTTGTGTTGTGGTGTTGATGTTTGAGAAGCAGCGAAGTGTGTAGAACCCAAGCACCAACAGTGATGTGGTGATGTTGATGTTGATGTCAGTGTTCCAGGAGAAGCATTGTGCAGAACCCAAGCACCAACAGTGATGTGGTGATGTTGATGTCAGTGTTCCAGGAGAAGCATTGTGCAGAACCCAAGCACCAACAGTGATGTGGTGATGTTGATGTTGATGTCAGTGTTCCAGGAGAAGCATTGTGCAGAACCAAGCACCAACAGTGATGTGGTGATGTTGATGTTGATGTCAGTGTTCCAGGAGAAGCATTGTGCAGAACCCAAGCACCAACAGTGATGTGGTGATGTTGATGTCAGTGTTCCAGGAGAAGCATTGTGCAGAACCAAGCACCAACAGTGATGGTGTTGGTGTTGGTGTTGGTGTTGCAGGAGAAGCAGTATACAGAACCCAAGCACCAACAGTGGGTGATGTGTTGATGTTGATGATGTCGGTGATCCAGGAGAAGCAGCACCAGTGATGTTAATGGATGTTGATGATGATGATGATGGTGATGATGATGATGATGATGATGATGATGTTCCAGGAGAAGCGGCACCAGTGATGATAATGATGATAATGTTGATGATGATGATGATGATGATGATGTTAGTGTTCCAGGAGAAGCGGCACCACCGATGATAATGATGATGATGATGATGGTGATGATGATGGTGATGATGTTGGTGATGTTGATGATGATGATGATGATGTTGGTGATGATGTTGGTGTTCCAGGAGAAGCAGCACCAGTGATGATGATGATGATGATGTTGGTGATGATGTTGGTGTTCCAGGAGAAGCAGCACCAGTGATGATGATGATGATGATGATGATGTTGGTGATGATGTTGGTGTTCCAGGAGAAGCAGCACCAGGATGACCTGCGGATGCTGAGGGAGCGGCTGGACCACCTGGACAGCCTGCAGGCCCAGCAGCTGGAGGAGCTGACCTCCATCGCCCACTCCACCCTCGTGGGATCTCAGGTGGAGGAGCACCTGCCACCCTGTACCCCGCCCCCCCACAGCCCCCGCCCCCTCTCCCCTAACACCTCCCTGGAAAAGCGGGACCCTGAGAAACCCTCCTCACCTTGAATGACTGCTGCTATGCTCCTCTCTGTTCACTGCATGCCTGTCAATGTTTTTTTTTCTGTTTTATTTCTTTGATATTTGTATATGTACAGGGCTCCCAATTTTCTGTGATTTCGCGGATTTTCGTGAAAAAGTAAACATGAAATTCAGGGGTGGGGGAATCATCGAAAAAAAAAAAAAAAACCCACAAAAAACAAACAATTGCAGCTGCCAGAGCGACTGTAATGAATCAGTCTTATTTGCAAGTTAGAGTGATAACTGGGAATATTGTTAGTGTGAGACACCACTACAGCTGTGAAAACTGGTGAAAACTGAGAAGTGTTGTTATGTATCAATGGCTTTTCCATCCCTGTAGATGTAAGACTGGAGGTGCTTTGTGTCAATTGTACATTTATGATCATGGCGGTAAAGTGCTGTAAATGTGCTCTGATTTGCATCCGATTGCATGCAGCATTTTGAATGTAAACCTCCAGGTTTATGCAGGGGAGCAGTGCCCCCCGGACTCCTGTAGAATTTCAGGGATTTTTTATTTTACTCAGTGGGAGCCCTGTACGTAACAACTTGGAATCCTGGGTCCTCCTCTGTGCATGCCTCTCGATTTATTTTTCTTTCGTTTATTGCGTACATAGGGTTCACAAAATGTGAAGGACCACAATGTGAAGGAGGTTGAGGGGTGGGGGGGGTGGGGGGGGGAGGATAATGCTGAATTTTCTGCAAACAGCGTTGTGTGTAGTTGATGTAATAAGCACCACTCATAACCACAAGTGCTATCTTGCCCTTTTTATTTATTTATTTATTTATTTATTTTTTTTTTTACACAAAGAAACC
This sequence comes from Babylonia areolata, assembly GCF_041734735.1. Taxonomy (NCBI): domain Eukaryota; kingdom Metazoa; phylum Mollusca; class Gastropoda; order Neogastropoda; family Buccinidae; genus Babylonia; species Babylonia areolata. The sequence continues at coordinate 50,727,419 of NC_134883.1, forward strand.
ATTGAACAACTTATTTTTGGCTGAAATGTTCACTCAGCCAACCCATTTTTCAAGCTGCACATGGTTCATGTGTGCGTCAGACAGTTGTTAATGTTTTCAAAGAGAGCACAGGGGTAGACCAAAAAGCAGCGTGCATAATAATTTGAATCGTCACTCTTTTTTTTAATTAAAAAAAAAAAAATTTATGACAACATACCTCCTTTTATAAAGTGGTTCTTAACTTTTTGTGAAGTCTGTAGACAGCAGTTTGAATTTGGGGCTGGGTTGCATGGGCGATCTTACCAGCACTAAGTTTGCCTTGCATTTAAAATTTCTCCAAGTCTTCGCTAATTCTGTATAGTCGTTGGAAAATCCTTAAGGCAATGTCAACTTAATGCTGCTAAGTCCTTGTTTCCTGTGCAAGAGAGAAAGCATGAATTTATGTGATGAGTTGTGTCTGTGAGGAATTATCAGCTTTTTTTTCTGCATGTTCCTTTCTCCTCCCCTACACCCCCCCTACACCCCCCCCACCCCATTCCAAACCCAAACCTCGCCATTCCAACCCCTACCCATCTTCCCCACACACACCATCAAGTTTGGATCAGTTCAGGGCAACATTTGTAACTTTGTGAATATGTAATTTTAAAATGTAAAGGTATAATCAGTATGTTAGTGTGTTGAAATGGCTCTTGTTCAGATTGTCAGTACAATCAAAAAATACAGAGCATAATCAAGAAAGCTTTATCCCATTACTCTTTTGTTGTTGTTTTTTTTCGTGGAGAGGAATTCAGCCTGTCTGTCCTTGACGTTCTTTGCCTTGAAGGGTTTGCCACTGCTGTGCCTCACTCCACTGAATACTACAATTATTGCAGGCTGTCAAGGCCAGATGAATGTGTTGGGTCTTAGTGTGGGTCAAGCATCTGGTTCTGTTTTGGATTTTTTTGATATTTTTTGTACCACACATGATCGGAATTTGGAGGCTTTTAAGGCCTGAACATGACATTGGGTCCATGCTTAGGTCTGGCATTTTCTTCCCTCCAACCCCTTTTTATTTTATTATTTTTAAAAATATATTCTTATCAGAGGTTGTGTGGCAGTTATTGCTTTGACATCTCCTTGAAACTTAAGAGTGAAGCTGAAACCACACATGATGTGTGGCTGGTTGCTTTGCTTGTTTTTCTGCTCCACCTCCCTGCCTGCCTCGCCTTTCTCTGTTCCGGTGCAGAGAGACTCACATCACTCAGTGCCTGTGTACACGTCTGTTCTCTGTGTATGTTATCAGTCTTTGTGTGAACGCAGACGCATCGCTAAATGTGTACAAAGCTGCCCCACTGTGTATGTGGTCAGCCTTTGTCTGAATGCAGAGACACATCGCGAAGTGTGTACAAAGCTGTCCCACTGTGTATGTGGTCAGCCTTTGTCTGAATGCAGAGACACATCGCGAAGTGTGTACAAAGCTGTCCCAAAGTGTATGTGGTCAGCCTTTGTCTGAATGCAGAGACGCATCGCTGAGTGTGTACAAAGCTGTCCCACTGTGTATGTGGTCAGCCTTTGTCTGAATGCAGAGACACATCGCGAAGTGTGTACAAAGCTGTCCCAAAGTGTATGTGGTCAGCCTTTGTCTGAATGCAGAGACGCATCGCTGAGTGTGTACAAAGCTGTCCCACTGTGTATGTGGTCAGCCTTTGTCTGAATGCAGAGACGCATCGCTGAGTGTGTACAAAGCTGTCCCACTGTGTATGTGGTCAGCCTTTGTCTGAATGCAGAGACGCATCGCTGAGTGTGTACAAAGCTGTCCCAAAGTGTATGTGGTCAGCCTTTGTCTGAATGCAGAGACGCATCGCTAAGTGTGTACAAAGCTGTCCCACTGTGTATGTGGTCAGCCTTTGTTTCATCTGGCTGTAGGATCTGGTTTCAGGCTGTGTGTGTGTGTGTGTATGGTCTGCACTTTAAAGGGGGTTGGTGTTGCTCTTTCTTCTTTGTACACTGGTGTGAGCATGGAGAATTGTAACGTGATGGTATTCTCCACATGTATGCATGGTCTGCACTGTAAAGGGAGTGGGTGTTGATGAATGACGCTCTGTTCTTTCTTCATTTTTGGTTGCGGTTTTTTTTGTTGTTGTTTTTTTCTAAACTCAAATGACATGACATAACTTGAATGTATATATATTGAATATTTATGTAATCTCTAACATGGGTTTGTTGGTTTCTGTTGGAAGGAGCCACCAGAGATTGGCCAAGGTATCTTTTACTGTTTTAGTTGAGTTTTTGTGTGTGTTATGTTTGTTTTGCCTTTTTGTTCCTCCAAAGTTTTGTTATTCAACTTTTGACATTGGAGATTGTGTTCCAGTTTAACTCTTGTCAATACTGAATTGAGTTGCAGTTCACCACCATTTCCAACTTAAGTGCAGTGTATGCATGATGCTGCAGTTTGATCTTTAACCCTTCCTTATTCATTAAACTTAACAGGGCATGCTGGTATGTCCTCTGCAACCCTTGGTTTGGTGAACAGTTGGAAAAGTACCACACAAAAAAAGAAAGAAAAAAGATTAGCATAGTTATTCTCCTGCCTGTAGAGAAAATAAAATGAAGTTTGAAAGGCCTAAATCAGTTCATTGCGGACATTAGAAATCAGTTGTGTTGTAAAGGAGAGAGCTAGACAAGAGGTTAATTTTGTGTGCCCCCTGGGGACACTGAAACATTACACACATTCATCTTTAAGAGTGCTGCTGGAGCACTCCTCACACAACTGTTCACAACATCCCATGCAGTGAGAATGAAGCTGTGTCCTGTTACTGAATTTTGACAGAAGAGAATAGTTTCTTTGTGAATCCAGTGAAACTTTTTAAAGTGCTGGTTGACCTTAACTATGCACATTTAAAAATAATCATCTTAAAAAAAAAAGAAGTAAAAAAATGACCAACCTGAATCATCTGAAAACCATTCACATCATGATGTGGATGATTCAGCTTTTCGGTGAGTGTTAAAAGTGATCAGTGACAGTTTTTTGTCATCGTCACCTTGGAATTGAGTGGATAGAGGGCTGTCGATGCGGTGCCTGATTGTGTTGAGCACAGTGGTGTAATTCAGCATGTCTGGGTAAGGGCAGTAGCGACAGAGTGAAATGATCAAGGCGATTTGTGATGTTTTGTGTTCACTCGCGTCGTGTTTTTTTTAAGTGTTGACTGGTGATGATGGTACAGATTTGGTTTTGTGTTAACTTTTCTTGTTTCTGATGTTTGTTTTTTTTTAAAGGTTTTCTTAGTTACTTGTTTGCCTTGTAACATATTGCACGGTTTGCCAGTCCACTACCTTCAAATGTGTATATAGAGATATATATATATATGTATTTATTTATGAAACCTATTCCCAACATGAATCATTCATCCCTTAACTCAGGAAATGTGTGTTGGGAAGTGAATTTTCATCAGTAGTCTCCTTGGTTATTTTCAAGTCTGACCCCTGTAAACGGAGTATGGCTGCCTACATCACAGGGTAAAAAAATCATGCTGGTAAAAACTCCCTTGACCATGCAAACAAGTGAACGTGGGAGTTGCAGCCCATGAATGCAGAAGGATTTCAAGTTCTGATGTAGTCTTTTGGATGTATCCACACATTTAGGTTTTATCATGTTATTTTTATGCAGAATTGTGGCTTTTGTGAGCTGATACATTTGTTTATGGAGAAGTGCCTGAATGTTGTCACTGTTAATTAAGAGAGAGAAGATAATTACTACTACTACTACTATTATTATTGTTGTTATATTAACTATCAAAAATCAGGTTTTTCTCTCTTTTTTTTTCGTGTTTTTCTTTCTTTTTTTAAAATAAGAAATCAGTTTTGTTTGTGCAAGGACATTGGCAGAGTTTTTACTAAAAAAACATACTAAAGGTTATAAATGATAAAGTTTGAACTTAAGTGTCCTTTCAGATGCCAGTCAATTAAAAGCCACATAAGCTGAAATAGAATGGGGGGGAAATAGAGAGAAAACATCCTTGTGGATATCTGAAACTTTATCATTATGCAGAAAATAAGATATCTTGCTGATGACTGAGTTAATATGGTGAGGTGTACAGTGATAAAGACATTGCTATTTGTCTCTGCTCCCCTTTCACAAGGGAGACAAGCTAGAAAATAGATCTTTGAATATGATTGCTGTATTTATGTCCCTTTATGGGTTCAGAGCTTAACAGCATGCTTCTGACTTTGCCTTGTATGCCTTAAAATTGTTTCTGCATGTACTGTATAATGTTATAACTGCATGTCGTTTTGTATTCTACTCAAGACCATGTTTTTGATGTCTGTGAAGATTATTAGATGCGGTGATAGCATTTACCATAATGGAATAGTAGATATATTATTTTTTTTTGGTGGGGGTTGGGGTACTAAATCAGATTTTGTGACTGTCACATGCTGTCATATTAGAAACTAGATGTGTTTTTGTTTGGACATGTTTGATGATTTTTAGTAGAGTCTGCTGTATGTTGTGAAGGTACAGAAAACCATTGCCCATTTCTCTGTGGACTCTCCATAATTTGACCAGTTACCAGGTGTACAGGGAATGGCTAGTGGAGCAGTACGTCTGACTAATACTTGTGCTGTGGTTCATATGCTGGTTTCTGCAGATGCCAGTCCCGACTGATGAAAGATGGACAGAATGGTCAATGTCACTTCATGTGTGGCACTTCATCTTTAAATTTTTTTCTCCATCCAGAATATGGATCCACAATTGAGGGTCAGGGGGTAGTGTATGCGGTTTTCTGGCTCAGACTTGCATGCATATGCACAAAAGTCTATGTTCAAAGTCTTTTTAGTAGTAGTAGTAGTTTTTCTTCCAAGTGGTTGAGGTTTTATGTGAGGCGCTAGATATTGTTAATTGACAAAGGTGTCGTGCATGGAGGGGATAAGGGTTATTCCATGTTTAAAATTTTTTTTTTCTCCGGATATCACCAAAGTGGGAAGGGAAAGTGATGTGGCTCGTCTCGTCTCCGTTATGTTCAGTAGCTACGCATTAACCTAGCCAGAAAGATATTCCTTAACATACTGCAAGCTGTTGGTTGGCGTGACACCCTTTCCTTCACTGTGCCTTTGGCTGAAGGGTCTCCCTTGATACAGCCCTGAGTGGTCAGCTTGGCTGTAAGCAAAAATGATGTAAATGGGCTGTAGTCATATAGGTACCACGGTTAAATCAGTTGTTGGATTTTGTGTTCACCTTTTCATAGTCAAGTCCATCTTATGAACGTTTTTGTCTCCAAGTCCTGTCAGGAGCCATGGAGCTTGTTGTGCAGTAGGATCCTGGTCAGCCACTGGGTGTGGACTTCTGATCCACAGTTCAGGGTCCAGGCCCTGTTTCGGCATGGCGTCGTGTCCTTGGGAAAGGCATGTCACTGTCATTTTCCTCACTCGGGTTGTGAATGGGTTCCTACTTAAGTAAGGGAGGGTTAAAACTGCGGAAGGAGAGGATTGTGTCCTGCCTTACAATAATGCTGATCCCAAGACACGCTGGATATTGGTATGAATTCACTGCCCTGATGGTTGAAAAGGTGTTAACTTTAAATGGTGCAGATGTCTCAGTTGTGCCCCATGCTGCTCATGTCAGTGGTCAGATAAAGTGACAGGTTTTACTGAAAGGGTACAGAGCTGGAACAAAGACCCACATGTATGTATTTTCAGAATGTCACTTGCATCATGCACACTGTTAGACTTGTTCCAGCATTGTTCTGAGAACACTGAACTTTCAATACAAGGGTCTGAATCCCTGCTGCATCCAGTAGGCTAAGGGTGGAGATCTCCCAGATCTGCTGATAGGAAGAGGGGAGGGGGGTTTCCTCCATTAAATTGTTCAAAACCTGGACCTACTTTTGTCTCATTTCTCGCTGAATGACTGCCAGGATATATCAGCAAGATGGAAGTGAAGATCTATTTCACTGCAGTACTCCAGGCCTACAGTCATTTATATCAAAGAGGTTTCTGCAGAATGGTTGCTTGCCAGATGAAATTTTGTCACCATTGTGTAGAAACCTCTTGCGCTGTGGACAGCAAAGAATGAACACAGGGTACCCAATGTTTGTTCCAGTTCAGTTGCCAATGTGTGTGGAGGAAGTGGGGGTTACCTTATTTTCTGTAAGTGGTACTGCTTTCACACAGAGTAGATGGTACTCATTTATTTAGTCTTTGCGTTGATATTGATCAGTAAGGTACATAGTGACTATTTTCCTTCTTTGTTGTTAATCAGAACTCCTCTTCTTGCAGGTGTGACAGGGACAAAAAACCCTTGTCCCCCTCCCTTTCTTGGACTGGAGTCCGAGTTTCCTTTTTCGGAGTATGCCGAGTTTACCAGATTAAACTATCCTGCCTGAGTCTCTGTGCTTGGTATGCGGTGCATAGAGGTTGGACAGAGAATAATCAGAAGAGATGGATGGAACGGGCATTATGTGCTTTGTAAAGTGCATGTAGGGGGGGAAAAAAACCCAGCTTATTTGTTTGCAACTTTTGACACAGTAAATTCTGGTGTATATAAAATAGTTTTACATGTTAACAGAAAATCTCTCAAGATGTTGTGAGATTTATTGCAGTTGTGATTTTAATGTTATACCTTTAGTTACTATTGAATAAGATTTTAAATTTGTGGGAATGCAATAGACCTAACAGAAAAATGTTCACCTATCATTTTACCCTTGCTTTACTCTGTATTCATTTTTCTGATCATGTGCAACTGGAATAATTGCATTAAACTTGTTGCATGCCTGTTGGTATGTGTGGGAATGTCTGACCAGACAGACGGGGATACAGCTGTTCATCATGTTATTTGCCAGTATTGTCTCCTCTCACTTTCCAGGTGTAGGTTCCTGTCGTAGGGGCCCCGGTCTGGCCTGCCAACAGGCATCACATGGCGTCCTACACAAATATCTAGCAACAGGTTCACGTCCTGCACTGTTTCCAGTTTTGCTTGAGGGCGTGACAAAAGGAGGCTGTTGCTGTCTCACTATGTGCAGCACGCATGGCCCACGGGTTTGTGGATACTCTGGCGCCACGAACCAGACCCCCAGCCGAAGAAGAGACGGCAAGCACGCCACAAGAACAACAGTGTACCCACAACACTTAGGGCTTGTGAAGCCTGGATTCAGCGGACTGCACAGAAAAGTATCACTGACTCAACGGGCAGAAGGTGATTCCCAGCAATGCACTGTGGAATGCTGAGAGGGTGCAGTGAGATACATACAGAACACTGCATCCAGACTTATCTCCAGCTGTTTCGACAATGTCTTGCCACTGGGTTCAGATATGCTGGGACAAGAGAGGCTGATGACTTGCACAACTCTCCCTCACTCAGTGTAAGTCAAACCCACTGCACATTACCTCAAGTCCTGTGGTGATAGGGGAGTGGCAAAGCAGGTGCGGATACATTGGAAGCTGTAGTTAGAAACCTGCACACAAGTGGCCCTGGGCATTGGGTCACTCTATACTGGACCGAAGAAGCAGTGGTGTTTGGCAGCTCTCTTTAGGATCTCTCTGCTCACCTCCATGAAGACGGCCTATGCTCCCACCATGACCTAACCAGATGAAATTAAAGCAAGTTCTATGGAGAACTTGATACCCTCATTTCAGCAGTCCCAGTCAGAGCAGCTCATTGTTCGAGACTTATGCCAGAGTAGGAACCGGGAAGGGTCACTGAAAGACGGCACTGGCAAGTGTAACAGCAACGGCCTTCTGCTTCCCATGAAGTGTGCCACACATGACTCATCACCAACACCCTGTTCCACCCACCCCTAAGATGACATCATGGATGCATCCAGGCTGGACGTGAGTGAGAAAACGTGTGGTGCTGACTGCTGGAACGACCACTGCCTTATTGTGTGCAAGTTCAGGCTTCCAGTCCATGTGGAATGAGGGACAGATCCTGCAACAGCTGAGAGATGACAGCATCGTCCATATCTACAAAAGGAAGGGCAACTGCCAGTCTTGAAATAACTAGTGAGGCATCTCGTCCACTGCTGGGAAGATTCTGGCCAGTGTCCTGCTCAACCACCTTCTCCATCTTGAGCAAGGTCTCCAAGAAAGCCAGTGCGGCGTCCATGCTGAACGTGGGACTGCGGACATGATTTTTGCTGCGCTCCAACTCCATGAAGAGGTCACTGTGTTGCTCTTGGCATTTCTCCTGCTCTGTCAGTTTTGACTATGGTTTTTGATACGATCAGTAAAGGTTTGTGGAAGATGAAGTTTGGCTGACCCAGCAAGTTCATCACCAGGCAGTTCCAGGACAACATGATGGTGAATGTTCTGGATAATGGAGACAAGTCGGAGGCCTTCCCACTGACAAACAAGGCTGTGTTCTCGCCCAACTATGGAGAGGACTCGGCTCTCCCACCAAACTGAAGGTCTACTGTGCAGTGTTCCTTACAATCCTCCTTTACGCCAGCAAGACCTGGACTGTCTACAGCAGACACGCCAAACTCAACTGTTTCCACCCAAGCTGTCTGCACAGACTCCTCCACATCTGGTGGCAGAACAAAGTCCCCGACACGGTAAGTCCTGGAACGAGCTGGCCTCTGCAGCATCTACATCCTTCTGCAGAAAGCCCAAGCCAGGTGGGCTGGACATGTAGTCAGAATGCCTAAGCAGCTGCTGTATGGAGAACTGTGTCAGGGCAAGCGCTCAGTTGGATGGCAGAATAAACGCTACAAAGACTGCCTCAGAGCGTCCTTCAACGACCTGGGCATCAAGACGCTTGCTCTGGACTGTCCATCTAGGTGCAGCAAGATCACCAGAGGAGCCGGTGCAGCTGAAGCCAGGCACATCGAAGCACGATGAAAGTGTGCTGTGTGCAAGGCCAGAGCAGCATCCACTGCCATGACAGCACCCAGTCACGTGTCCCACGTGAGGGAGAGCCTTCAGGGCCAGGACTGGTCTCACCTCCAGACCCACAACCACCTGTCTTCCATCTGCCTCTTGAAGCCATGGTCATCTTCAAATCTGAAGGACGAACATCAAGCCTGTATGTAACAAATCTTCCATCTGCCTCTAGAAGCCATGGTCATCTTCAAATCTGAAGGACGAACATCAAGCCTGTAACAAATATAAACTGTTCCCTTTTCCTATGTAGAAAAAATGGTTAAACAACATTGAAGAATCTGCACATTTACCACAGGAAACTGTCAAATATGGAAAATTGTCATGCCTGGTTTAGTTTTTTTTTTTGTGCATATAACTTATCACACTGACTTGACCTTTCCACACGTACGTACATAATCCTGGTAATTTCAATGGCTTTATTTCATCTCGCACATGCACGAGTGAGAACTAGAATTATACACCTGAGATGCTAAGTCATTTCTGAATACTCCCTATGTCTATATAGTCCATGGCCAAACTCGGATGTCAACAATGCTCTGATTAAACTGTTGCCTATCGTTAGTACATTGTATACATAATCATGGTACACGTTTCACACATCCCAGGCACATATGCATGTGTATGTACAGGAACACGCGTGCGCACTCACAAACGCACTGGCACGCATATATTCGAGCATGTTAAAAAAAAAAAAAAAGAAGAGCAAGATGACTCGCACTTCATCGCTGTGTCAAGTGAAAATGATGCCAAACACAAAGCCAGGAGCAGATGTCAAAAGACAAAATGACTACAAACAGATTAGTAGTAGTAATAAAAAAAACAACTGTTTGCAACTTCAACCCATGTGTCCACCGGTATACAGAGCAAGAGGTGGGACTCCACAATGCCCAGTGTGTATATACACATAATTAATTCTACACAACATGATGAACCAACCAAGGCACTTCCAACAACGCAAAGTTTTCAGTTGAAGCTTCGTTCTCTATCCCCCCAGGTTAAAAAAAATATATATATATTTTTTTTGTTTTCATATGGATTCCACATGATGGGAGGAAGTGGACTGGGTCTCACCTTCCTACCCTTAACCATGGACACCGTACAGGATTACCCCTGTAGCCATATGAGGCAACAGAACCTTTAAATGTCATGCAGCCCTGTAGCCATGAGGCAACAGAACCTTTACTCAACCTTTAAATGTCATGCAGCCATGAGGCAACAGAACCTTTACTCAACCTTTAAATGTCATGCAGCCTTTAGAAACCCCAGCAAACAGTGTAACACACATGCTTATACTACACTCTGTTCTACTTTCTAAAAAAGAAAGAAATCCTCTTTAATAATTATAATATGCAAGAAAAAATAAGTGACCCGCTCTTGCGACTGTCATCTTTCTGTTTTAGTTTATGAAAATGCACATAGATTCATCCACCGTAATACTTTGCATTGATCAATCAAAAATACAAATTCTGCCAAGCAGTCAATCCCACAATGCTGAAATCCCCAATCCAAATTTACAAACGGGTTCCAGTTTCAATTCTAACCATAACAAAAATCACACTCTATATAAACATAAATGGAACATAACACACACCATAAACCACACACAGCAAACCATTTTCTTTCCTTCCAGTGTGTACAACACAGCTCTGGATCTGTCCGCCCACACAAACACATTGAAACGGCATAGCAAAATTGAGTATCATCAAACCACAACACTACTTTTCATCACCCATCCATGCCAATACATTTGGAGTAGCATATCAAACATAACCTGCAAATAAACATTTTCGCAATGATTCACCCCAAGTAACTCGAAGAATACTCTTCGTTCATCCAAATAAATTTTGACAGACTTTACATGAAGCTGTAAAAATTCTCTTCCATTTATCCAACAGATTTAAAATTATTTTTATACTGATTTTTTTTTTTAACAGTTACTTACAACCCAACCAAACAACACATAATGCCAAAAGACTTTACTGTCACCAACCCCAGAACAGTTCGAGCTCGGCACAAGCACTGCTGTCAAACTGCTGACCCATCCCAGACTAGACAATTCACAATGTTTTCCTAGTCCTGCAAAACGCTAAAACCTGGGAGCATCGGTTCAATTGTCTGTCAATACTGCTTTGTGAATGATCAACAGACTCACCAGTAAACACACAGAAGGCATATAGTGCCTTACATGCAAGTCTGAATTGACCAACAGAGACTGTGAAGGGTGTGTGCGTAGGTCATAGCATATCTGGGACCAACACTTATTTTCAATGCTATTGTTGCTCATGACCTAGCGAACCACAGCTGTTCACATCAGAGCTGAAAACACTGAATACTGATCCTGTGTTGGCAAGCATCACTTTCTAAGCTGTGAAGTACAGGATCATTTCTAAATACGTCCACCACTGCAAAATATGTGCTGGAATATGGTACACAGGCAACACAACCCACATCAAAAATCTCACTAAACCAGACCAAGTGGCTGCAGAACAGCAAAAACTCCCCTCAATGATGATGGAGTCTCCCGTCAGTCCAACGGATGAGTGAGCAGGCAGGCTTATCTGTCGGTGTGTGTCCTTGTACGGAGGAGAGCCCGATTCTGGATGTGCAGCACTTCCCACAGGTCTTGCAAGGGAAAATGTCTCCAGAAGTTCAGCCCTGCTTCCTTTGCTCACACTTTCTCCTTAATGGCCAGCGTTCTCTTGTTTTCAAACATCTTTATGCCACTAGAGCACAGCATCCTCCAGCGAGAGTGGTCAAGGGTATCCGTTTCCCAGGAAGCGATGACTATGTCACAGGCTTTGAGGTTTGTCTGCAAGGTGTTCTTGAAGCGCTTGCAGGGTCTTCCAAGTTCACGGTGGCCTTCCTTCATCTAGCCATACAAAAGCATCTTCGGGATCCTGCTGTCTGTCATGCGGACGTGTCCTGCCCAGCGTAGCCGACACTGGATCAGCAGGCTTTCGATGCTGGGCAGGCTGCTCCTCTCTAGGACCTGGAGGTTGGAGACCCTGTCTTGCCACTTTATGCCGAGGATCTTTCATAGGCATCTCTGGTGAAACTGCTCAAGTTGTTGAATGTGACGGCGATATGTAGTCCATGTTTCACAGCAGTACAACAAGGTGGTCAGCACAACAGCTCTGTAGGTTTTGATTTTGGTGCTGAGTCTGATGCCTTTGTTTTTCCACAGCCTGTTGTTGAGTCTGCCAAAGGCGGAACTGGCCTTGGCGATGCGCAGCGTCACTTCTGCATCAAGGGCTCCGTTGCTGCATAGGGTGCTTCCCAGGTAGCAAAACTTGTCGACTGACTTGATCTCTGTGTCATTGATCTTGATTGCAGGTGGGGGGGAGGTACTGGCGTTCTGTGAGCTAGCTGGTTAGTACATGGATTCGGTCTTGCTGAGGCTGATGGTGAGTCCAAAGTGCCTGCAGGAGGTTGAGAACCTGTCCATAATGAACTGCATGTCCCCTCAATAATAACTCAAATACCTAAATTAGGGGTCTGCCTGTAAAAAAAAAGAAAAAAAAAGTCACAGCAAATGAGCTCTTGAAATGCCCTTGATCTAATGCAGTTTGTCTGATGCTTTCATATAGTAATTAAGAAAAGAAACACAAAACGGAAACAAGTAATCCAAACTATCACATTCAATGCAACCAAGAAATGCGACACACTGAGACACAAGCTTCCTGCAAACACCATGACATTAAGAAATGTTTGGATAATTCCTCACTTCCTACCCAGGCTTCTTTCCTTTGAAGCTTTTCTGTTTTAGGTGTGTGTGTAGTGAACTGCTTGATGATGGCCAAGGAAGCAAAGTGTGTGTTGTGTACAGTAGTGCTCAGTTTACACACTGTAGGGTAAATACTACTTGGGAGATCACTGACTGATATAGTACCACACCACTGTCAGAACTGAACTTACAAGGCAACATTTCATATCTGGTTCCCATTTTGTGGCACACAGTAAACACTGAAATCTGTTTAAAAAACCCCCCAGTAATACTGGTTTCAATCTGAAGTTGAATCTTAATAAACAAACCAGAACCACCCTTTGCCTCCAAACTGAAAACAAATAATGACACTGCTGCAAGCAGACACGTATAGCTGGGGTTTGACAAGAAAGGAAACAGGCCGCCAACGACACAAACAGAAAAATGACTGGGACCTGACCAAAGGATGCAGGTATCCACAACAGAACCAACCCACCAGGAGCGGAACACAAAATCCTCTACATTAGATATAGTTCATTCTCTCAGCAACTGAATGCACACTCACTAGCTGCCTACGGAAGGGCCACAGAATACAAATGGGTTGGAAAAGACAGTGTCGTCCTACCCAAACAGAAAACAATGCAGTTCACACCAACTGAACACTGACCACATCAACTGAACACAGAGCACACCAATCTACATACACCAACAGCACTGTTAACAAACAGACAACAACATAACACAAGAATAGCATGTGTACCATCAACAAACGTGTAACTACATCCGCAAAGCAATGTAGTAAACTGTCAAGTAAAACAGATCAATGGCAATGGACAAGAACACAGCATGAAAACACAAGAACCAAGTCTCAAAACAGACCAGCTAGCTAAACAGGGGGCATCATATCAAGGGATGGTCAAACCATACACATTCTACTTCGTAACATAATCCAATACAGAATATCATCCCCCCTCCCCCCAAGTGCTCCAGAGGCTTAACTGGGGCAACCAAAACATGAAGAGTACAAAATCCCAAGCCTCCACAATGATAATGGAAGTTTTACAAACAGAGCTCCACCTCAATACCGACAATCACCAGTGTTCCTTGTTGGAAGTACATTCCTTTAGTCAAAAAGACAGTAACAATCCATTTTTATTTTTTTCATCCACATATCTATAGCCACACCAAGCTTGACGGCCTTCTTTGGGCGGCAGCAGCAACATAGCAACCTTGGCCTTCACATTCCAACCTTGGCCTTCACATAGCAACCTTGGCCTACACATAGCAACCTTGGCCTACACATAGCAACCTTGGCCTTCACATTCCAACCTTGGCCTACAAATGAAAGGGTCACATTTGTATTTGCCAGAGATTCTGGAGGAATTACCACTTCTCAGTTACAAATTGTGTGATGGGGAAATACTGCTCAGTGACCTTGTCCAAGATAATGACTTTTTTTTCTTTCTTTTTTTTAAACAGTTGCAAATATTCTGCTTTACCTGGTCCAAACTGTATCACAACCAGTTTGCACAAAATCCTGCCTCAAAATAAAGGGACAGAGAGCTTTCTTTTTCCAGATCCTTCTCCAAACCAAATTGTGCTGCTGATAGATTAACCCAGCTCATCGATTTTTAAAAACAGTCAAGGAGCTTAAAATCAGCCAAAGAGAAACCAAATCTCCAATCCTTTCAAAGCTCAGAGACAACACCAAGACAAAAAAGAGAAAAACCCCAGACAACATGCATCAACACTGCAAAGCGCAAAAAGCAAACATGGATCATTGATGTATCAGTGAAGCGACTATCAAACAAGACACGGGAAAGGGCAGCCCTTCAGTCTTTTAATGCTTTTTGACCAGCCAACCGCATCGAGTCATACCACAGATCGTAATTCTGGGCTTACTTTAAACGGGATTGTTGCAACAATATTAAAAAGCAACAGAGCACATCATTTAACATTCAAACTGAAATAACAAACATAGCAATCAACTTGGCATAAGACTGACAACAACAAAAAAAAGGGAGAGAAAAATAAAAGAAACCATAACACCAACATCTTGTCAAATTAACCAACAGCAATCATGCACGAAGGCTCAAAAATATAACTGGAAATAAGAACTGATATTCTGATTGTTTTGACAAAGCATGCCCAGCCAGGCTCCTACCTGTTCATTCCCCCACCACACCTAATGAGCCCTCTACCTGCTGAAAGAAAAACAGAACGTGCTCAAAACTCGGCCTTCAGATCCTTAGCTACTCAAGGTCAAGTTCATCAACCATGCAATCCAAAACACTATAAAGCAAACTTAACTGGAAAGAGAGAGAGCTGCAGGCTATGAAAAAAAACCCAACTCCAATAATGAACAGAAAATGGTGTAAAAAATCATCCACCCACCCACAAAAAATATATGATTTTTTGTTAAATGTAACAAATGCCAAGCAAAGTTTAATGGAAAAGATGAGGGAGATGAATTCCACAACATTCTACACCCTGTCAGGCAGTTATGTGCAATAATACTGATCACTGACAAACAGAAGTTGTGGTTATTTATCGTTTCTAAATTCTATACATTTTTTTCTTACTTTTGCATAGCCATTTAAAAAAGCTTATTGAAAAAAACATGCACACAAATAAAAGAGCAAAAAAAACAACAACAAAAAAACAAAAACAAAAAAACGCTGGGTAGATATTAGTTATACATGAAATACACAACAGTCTGAAGATGAAAACAAGATGGCTGGTAAATGTCATGAATATGACACCTTTGTAAAGTTATTTAGGAACAATACTGAGAGCTCAGAAATTCCTTTCTTCAGTGCTGGCATGTTCATCTTGCTAACTTTCTATCACTTTATCAAATGCCATTACTTTTAAATTCTAAATGCATGCATGACCATGAGAATGAGCCAGTGTGTGTGTGTGTGTGTGTGTGTGTGTGTGTGTGTGTGTGTGTGTACAGGCATGCCAGCATGTGCTAGTATGCATAAGTTCTAAGTATACAAGTAAAGATGTGGATAAAGTCCATCAACATAAAGAAAACAGATGAAAGGAAAACCAGGAACTTTGCCCAAGGCCACATGACACTGAATTTGACCAGGTAAAATAACACTGCTCTTCCCCACACTTGCCATGTGCTACTGAAAGAGGTGAACCAGCCCTTACACACACACACACACACACACACCGCAGAGCTGACTTAAGTTTAACAAGACTAAGTAGCTGTTGCAATAACTACACACACACACACAGACTGAACCTCTGACCGGATGCTATAAACAAGAAAACTGACACCCCAACTGATTTGCATTGTGGTAATATAAACATCCCCATACAGTTCACCCATGAATCTGAACAGCTGAAAGGGCCCCCACCCCCCCATACATTTACAAATTCTGCAGTTCCACGTGTTTCCATTGGAAACATTGTATATGACAATCAACTATGTTTGAAATAGTTCAATCTTTAATTAGGAACCCCACTGGCTCGTTGTTGTATTTTTACAAACTGACAATCTTTTGTTTTCTCTGTCTTAAATAATTATCTTTTATGCATATTGAGGAGGAGATGAAGATGTGATTAGATGAGGCATGGGCGAGATGAGGGAGAGAGTGGATTTCAGTATATGAAAAAAAAAAAAAAATTATGGAGTGCGTTAAACAAAAGAATGAACACACACCAAAGAGCTGACACACACACACCAAAGAGATGAGTTAAAGATGAACTAGCAGACATAATCAGTACATGCAGACACACATGCACACACCAAAGAGATGACTTTAAGATGAACTAACAGTTATAATCTGTACATACACAAAACACACACCAAAGAGATGACTTCAAGATGAACTAACAGTTATAATCTGTACATACACAAACATAAACCAAACAGATGACTTAAAGATGAACTAGCATTCCTAATCAGTTCACACAGACACTTTCAAAGCAAGGAGATGTCTTAGTTTAAAACAAATTGGTAGTTATAAAAAAGAAAGAAAACAATGGTTGGGAGAAAAAAAGAGATCAAACCTCAAGAGAAAAAGAACCCACACCTATCAAACAACAACCTCAAATACTCTTCCTTATTCATCACATTTAAATCATCAACTCTACATCAGCTCTTGTCCATGTAAATCAACCATGCAAAATCTTAAAATAAATCATACATGTAATGGTGTTAAGTTTTGGAAAATAAAACAGTCCTCTCTCAGAAACGGAAGCAACACACTCATGTATGTTCAAACAATTAACAAAAGAAATATATAAACTAACACCCAATCAAACATTACTCCTCCACACAAAACAAGCAACACACTTCGGTTTCTAACTAAAGAACGAAAGAGAAGAAAACATGTACAGAATGCACACAGAATTAAAACAACTATCTGCATATGACGCTACTAATAAATAAAACCGCTGAATTCAAGTTGCTATGATTTATGCAGTCAAGTAATTATTGTTAGGTAAAAAAAGCGATTTTTTGTTTTCTGGTTTTACATCCAACCAAATATGGCCTTTATATAACATGACGAAGAGCTCTACTCCACTAAACACACAATACACTTTGCCTGCATGTAGTGGAAATACATAACCATCGTATCTCTCTTCTTATGAAGAACTAATCCTTGAATCATATGATATAATTTGCCTGCATTCAGTGGAAATTTAAAACTATGTTCTCCCTTTATATGAAGAACTACTTCACAAAACATAAAGCACACAGCCTGTATTCAGTGGAAATGTAAAACTGTATTCTATGTCTTTGTGTGAAGAACTCATCATTAGAATATATGATACAATTTTCTTTTTATACTATTTTCTTTTTATTTTATTTTATTTTTTTATAAACACTTTAGTTTAAAGTTTACATGGCACTGATTTTTGCAAATTAACTGGAACTGTTATAGTATTAAGCTCGATTCAAAACAAAACTTGTTCCTGATCAACCTGAAACATGATAATAATATCAGTGTCATTTCCACAATGATTGACATGGAATACATCATTTCTGCAGTGACATACTTTTCAACACGATACTGAGTCAAACACTGTCATGATTGTCTCTTTCTTTGTAAATCTGACACAATATTGTAAAATATGATGGGCATTGCTCAGAAAGTAGGTCATACTTTTCATTCATCTGGTCTTATCTTCCTCGGGGCTTTAATTCATATTTCAATTGTTTTATTTGTTTTGTTGTGGGTTTTTTTCATGATTATTTGCTCCTCCAACAGCTGTTAGTTCTGAAAAAACAGTGGTGTTAATCAATGGTTAAAACCGACACAAGTACAGATGTTCTTAGAAGCCATGATTTATTGATTAACACATTACTTTTCAGTTTTAGATACAAACAAGCTGGACTGTACACCATACCCGTATCATGCCATGTACAACATGTTTTTCACTGAATAAGTACTGAATGTGTGAAGTTACTGTCATGTGGAACTGTTTATGAAACACACACACACACACAATTAGTACTAATTTTCATGCTGTCAGTGTTATAACTTTCAGTTTCAGGAAAACTAAAAAATTCCTGATCCCCTTTCTCTGAAACATTAAAATGACAGTGACAACACAAAAGTGTTTATGAAAGTTCTTTTTATATATTCTTCTTCCCCCCCCCCTGCTTTCTTGTTTCAAGGACAGAACATAAAGACCAATAATGTTTTTGCTATCTTTAAGTTGCTTTCATCTTCAAGGAATTAGACACTGACTTCTGGAATAATACTCTTCTACAAGGTGTAAGCATCAAATATCAATCATCTATCAAACTATCAACACACCAAGATTTCAATTCTCA
Source organism: Babylonia areolata (assembly GCF_041734735.1). Lineage (NCBI taxonomy): Eukaryota > Metazoa > Mollusca > Gastropoda > Neogastropoda > Buccinidae > Babylonia > Babylonia areolata. Next base: position 50,745,754 of record NC_134883.1, read on the forward strand.
ACACAACCTCAACATAAAACAAGAACAGCGAAAAAAAAAAACCAACAGAAAAAGAGACAAAGAACGAACAATCAAGTAAGACACACACCACATCAAAATCAACCCCCGTGCCTTCACAAAGTTATGACCACTCAACCCAAACAACAGAAGCACACAGAACAAAATAAACCTCATACCTCAACTTTCTGACAACCACACAACACACACACACACCACTGCAGCAAGTCTGCAAGGCAACCCATGCAAAAAACACCCTTCCAGCAAGCATACCAGTAAATCACCCTCCCGGCAAAAACACAAAAAATCACCACCCTTTTGGTAATCATATTAAAAAGAAAAATCACTACTCTCCTGACAACACAAAGATCATCACACCCCCCCCCCCCCCCCAACCCCCCAGCAACCATGCAAAAATCATCATAATCCTCTCTGCAACCATGCAGAAATCACCACCCTCCCAGCAACTATACAAAAAGCATAACCCTCCTGGCAACCATACAACAATCATCATCCCCCATTGACAATCATACAAAAGTCACCATCCTCCCGGCAATCATTCAACAATCATCATAACCCTCCTGGCAACCATACAACAATCATCATCATCCCCCATTGACAATCATACAAAAGTCACCATCCTCCCGGCAATCATACAACAATCATCATAACCCTCCTGGCAACCAGACAATCAATCATCATCAACCCCCACTGACAATCATACAAAAGTCACCATCCTCCCGGCAATCATACAACAATCATCATAACCCTCCTGGCAACCAGACAATCAATCATCATCAACCCCCATTGACAATCATACAAAAGTCACCATCCTCCCGGCAATCATACAACAATCATCGTAACCCTCCTGGCAACCAGACAATCAATCATCATAACTCCTGGCAACCATACAACAATCATCAACTCCCATTGACAATCATACAAAAGTCACCATCCTCCCGGCAATCATACAACAATCATCATAACCCTCCTGGCAATCATTCAACAATCATCATAACCCTCCTGTCAACCATACAACAATCATCATCAACCCCCATTGACAATCATACAAAAGTCACCATCCTCCCGGCAATCATACAACAATCATCATAACCCTCCTGCCAACCATACAACCATCATCATAACCCTCCTGGCAACCATACAACCATCATCATAACCCTCCTGCCAACCATACAACCATCATCATAACCCTCCTGGCAACCATACAACCATCATCATAACCCTCCTGCCAACCATACAACCATCATCATAACCCTCCTGCCAACCATCATCATAACCCTCCTGCCAACCATACAACCATCGTCATAACCCTCCTGCCAACCATACAACCATCGTCATAACCCTTCTGCCAACCATACAACCATCATCATAACCCTCCTGCCAACCATACAACCATCGTCATAACCCTCCTGTCAACCATACAACCATCGTCATAACCCTCCTGCCAACCATACAACCATCTTCATAACCCTCCTGTCAACCATACAACCATCATCATACCCCTCCTGCCAACCATACAACCATCATCATAACCCTCCTGTCAACCATCATCATAACCCTCCTGCCAACCATACAACCATCGTCATAACCCTCCTGCCAACCATACAAAAATTATCACCACACTCCTGGCAACTATACAAAATAAATCCTCCTCCTCCCAGCCACAAAATAAAGATCATCACCACTCTCCAAGACTACAATCCATCCAAGCATATGCCTGAACAACAACCACAACCCTTCACACACAATCCACCTCAGTCCAGGAGTGGGGGCAAGGAGAAGGATCATCCACCTCTGCCTCTCCCAACAGCTCTGCAATGACACACCAAGACACCATCGGCAGGGGGGACGGGGGATCAGGGGGGTGCAGGACCAGATCAGCTGATGAGGGAGTTCTGGTCGGCCAGCTCAAAGATCAGCTTGAGGAGCTGCTGCCGCTTCTGGTAGACAGCCTTCTCCGTGATGACGTCGGCCAGAGGCACGTTGTAGCACTCGCACAGCTCCCGGCACAGGTGCTCCGCCATGCAGATCACGTACATGCCGCAGTCGTAGCCTGACACACAGAAAACACTTGACTTTTTGCTCTGCCATGCAGATCACGTACATCTCGCAGTCGTAGCCTGACACACAGAGAAAACACTTGACGTTTTGCTCTGCCATGCAGATCATGTATATTCCACTGTGGTACCCTGACACACAGAGAAAACACTTGACTTTTTGCTCTGCCATGCAGATCACGTATATCCCACAGTCGTAGCCTGATTTTTGCTCTGCCATGCAGATCACGTATATCCCACAGTCGTAGCCTGACACACAGAAAACACTGGAGTTTTTGCTCTGCCATGCAGATCATGTATATCCTGCAGAGCTGGGCTGACTGACTTTCCTTTTCTCGACAAGTATCAGTTTTCAAGGTGTCAAAGCATGCCGGGACTGATCTGAATGTGTTTCACCACATCTGCTGTATTTAAAAAAAAAAAAAAAAAAAAAAAAAAAAAAAACTATTGGAAAAAAAAAAAAGAAAAAGAAAGATGCCTGATTTTCACATAAACCCGACTAACTCGATCAGGCCTTGACAGCCACTACCCTAGGTTTGTGTAAAAAAAAAAAAGAAAAAAAAAAAGCGCACTCACACAAGTGCACAAGTGTGCAATTGCACACACAGAGAAACACATCACACATGCAACAATTAATTTGCAGACACACATACAAACACCCAACCCTCAGCTGAAAAAATATACCCAGGCCCCACCCCCCACACACAAACGACAAATACCTTATGCAGTTCAGAAACACATAAAGACATACCTCAGGAGTCAAGTCACACAAAGAATGCTTGATAAGCACAGTCAATCAATATGAAAACACAAAAGATATTAAATGCTTAAATGCTAAGGTGATGTGAACCTTGCATACAATCATCACTATCAAACACATGTGATAATCAGTCGTAAGCACAAGTAACACTTGAGCAATAATAAATACAGAAAGGACATAAAATGTGAAGATGCTAAGTTGATCTAAATCCCACATGTATACAATCATCATAATCACACACAAGCAATAACCACAGTAAGAGAACAGGCATAAATATCATACAACAAAACGAGACATACATGATTTACACTAAGTGATCAAAAGGAGGAGTTTGTATTATACTCCCTGTTTGGCGATACATATACTTACCATGTCAAACTGATGCAAACTAGGCCTGTCGGTTTGCTCTGCTTGGCCAAATTTCGCGCGGCTAACAGTGAAAAGATGACCCATCTTGCCCGGTCCACTCTTAGCCAATCAAACGCTTCTAAAAGCTATAAGCGCTGAATCATTCCGTGGCCAGAAAAAATGCCCCATGAGAACCACGGCAGAGACACAGGGACGGACAGGCTGGCTGAATAGCAGGAAAACCTGCAAAGCAGTTGGCCACGCACCCCGAATCCCCTCCAGTGGAGAAACTGGGGTGACTTGGCCCAGGGTAGGCAAAGTAGAGGTCCCCCCCACACCCTCCCTCCTGGAACCAGGACGTTCTCTCTCACAGATGGAGGTGGGGTTGGGGGCTCAGCACTGGAGGGAGGAGGGGAAATAGCAATGGAGCCCCTGGAGCCCAGGGTAACGTTTGGGCATGGCCTCCCCTTGAGAGTTTGTGGCCAGGCCAGAATCCCCACTGCCAAGAGAGGATTTGCCACTCCGCCTTATTCCTGCCTCCCGCTCGACACCTCGGGAGGCGACACTCATACCCCCCCCCCCCCCCCCAAGTCCCCTTCATGACCGTTTTAACGTGATGAGTGTCGCCTCAGTAATCAGTGTCCAAGGACACATCGCCGCGGTCCTATCGGGAAAAACCATGAGCTCCTGGCCTGGGAGAGTCTCTGCTGAGTCTTGATGCCAGCATCATGGTTTCTGCCAGGATGACTGACGAGGCATGGTGACCACGCTTAAGCACCCAGCGAAAAATCTGAGGTCCAAAAGAGAAAGGAAAGACAAGATCAACTGAGCAGAGAAAAAACACGATTTGAGGGGGCCGAGTCAAATCGAGTACACAGAATGTAAGAATACAATAATATCAAGCTGCATGCAACAAAATAAGGTCAAATAAACATGCTTAATAGCCAAAAAAAAAAAAAAAGCGTCAGACAAGACAGAGCGAAAACCTGACAAGATGGCGTCGACAGCCTTGGCCAAAGGAATGATTCAGTGCTTGTAGCTTTTAGAGGTGTTTGATTAACTAAGAGCAGACTGGGCAAGACCTTTCACTGTTAGCTAAATGAAATTTGGCCAGGCAGAGCAAACTGATAGGCCTAGTTTGCATCAGTCTGACATGGTACAGTATGACACCAAACAGTATCTAAAGTTAATAGAAAAGAATACACATACATAATGCCAGTATGCACGCACACATACACACACACACACACAAACATACACACAAAGAAACCATTTCTGTTCGTAGCTTAAAACCCAGTCAACCACACAGGGCTGTAATCAGGGCTGGTATAGTGTAGCACAATGTGTGTAACATCATACATGTCATAGCAACACCATGCAACTTTCTATATCAAATATATTCATAAATTGGGGCAGTACAAAAAACAGCCTGTGGCATAACACAACCACTGGTCGAAAATCATGTCAATGTTCAAGTTTGCCGTTCAGACACACACGCACACACACACACTCGTGTACAAGCAACAAAGAGTTAATCACTTGGCTGAAAAAAAGGATGTAACTTTGGCAAAACACTTTCCACTTTTAGCAAATTCTAACCCAAACAGTTGCTGCAGCAGTTGCCTCCTCTGCTGTTCTGGTGGCCATAGTTGAACAAGACTATCACACATGGTTCATTCACTTCATTTACTGAGGACACTGTTCTGGTGGCCATAGTTGAACAAGACTATCACACATGGTTCATTCACTTCATTTACTGAGGACACTGTTCTGGTGGCCATAGTTGAACAAGACTATCACACATGGTTCATTCACTTCATTTACTGAGGACACTGTTCTGGTGGCCATAGTTGAACAAGACTATCACACATGGTTCATTCACTTCATTTACTGAGGACACTGTTCTGGTGGCCATAGTTGAACAAGACTATCACACATGGTTCATTCACTTCATTTACTGAGGACACTGTTCTGGTGGCCATAGTTGAACAAGACTATCACACATGGTTCATTCACTTCATTTACTGAGGACACTGTTCTGGTGGCCATAGTTGAACAAGACTATCACACATGGTTCATTCACTTCATTTACTGAGGACACTGTTCTGGTGGCCATAGTTGAACAAGACTATCACACATGGTTCATTCACTTCATTTACTGAGGACACTGTTCTGGTGGCCATAGTTGAACAAGACTATCACACATGGTTCATTCACTTTATTTACTGAGGACACTGTTCTGGTGGCCATAGTTGAACAAGACTATCACATATGGTTCATTCACTTCATTTACTGAGGAAACTGTTCTGGTGGCCATAGTTGAACAAGACTATCACACATGGTTCATTCACTTCATTTACTGAGGACACTGTTCTGGTGGCCATAGTTGAACAAGACTATCACACATGGTTCATTCACTTCATTTACTGAGGACACTGTTCTGGTGGCCATAGTTGAACAAGACTATCACACATGGTTCATTCACTTCATTTACTGAGGACACTGTTCTGGTGGCCATAGTTGAACAAGACTATCACACATGGTTCATTCACTTCATTTACTGAGGACACTGTTCTGGTGGCCATAGTTGAACAAGACTATCACACATGGTTCATTCACTTCATTTACTGAGGAGAGAGTCCAAAAGCAAGCATATGAACCAAATTAAACAGAGGTGATGCCTACATGGAAAGACAAAGAAAACTTACCGTTCGTCTGACGGGGACAGTCCATTTCAACAAACTTGGATCCTCGCTTTGAGGCTGCAACAAGAAAGTAATATTTCCCTTGAACACACCAACAAAGCACACACATCAACACTGACTCACAATGAAATGTCTTTACTTCATCTCATATTTTCCTAACAAAAACAACAAAACAAATAAAAAACATAATACTGTACAACAACAAAACAAGTGTGCCTGGTCTTTGAAACAATCGATTATGGCAGAAAAATAAAACCACAAAAATATCCTTTCCAGTTGTACACATTGCCAAGACCATGTTTGTGTAAACTTGCAGTGTCTTTTGACACTAATAATTCTGCTGTGTAAACAAGCTCAAAATGTAATTCTGTCCCAAGATCTGTCTCAACACATGTAGCCTGTCAATGACGTCATCTGTAAGACCAGACCAAGACAGAAATTTCATTGCGCCAATGTTGAAAAAGACAGGAAATTGTCGTGGTGTTATTCACTTATCTTTCCACACCACTGCATATTTCACAAGACTGAAACACGTTCAATGCATGTGTCAAACTCCCAAAGAAATGTTTTTTTTTGAAATAAGTAAAAGCATGGGGTTACAGGGGTCAGGGGGTGGACTGAGGGAGGGATATCAGAAAACATAGAATTTTTGACTCACTTGTATAAACTATGCAAGTCTATGCAATAACCTGGTGTTCAGTTATGTATGCGTGTGCATGTGCGTGTGTGTGCATGCGTGTCCAAGGTAAACTTTAACAGTCATTTTCTCTGGAAATACTTTGTCTGCCAATACCAAATTTGAACTGAAAATGGGGGGGGGTTCAAGTTTGCCGTTCAGACACACACGCACACACACACTCACTCGTGTACAAGCAACAAATAACAATAATAGGTTGAAAGTCTTCCTGTATTTCTGGATCATAAATGGTTATTTCATTGAGGATCCAGATTCAGAAACTGGTAAGGTCTGAAGATGGCATGACCTCATTTTTTCTTGTTCGCAACTAAAAGAAAAATACAAATTCTGGACAGAACACATACAGTGACACTGACTATATCATTGACGAGTTTACTACATATGAGTATCTTAAGTGCATATTGAATTTACTAGAATGAACATAAAAGATAAAATGAATGGACAGTGTCGTAGTTTCTGAGAGTAACTGGGCCTGTTGAACATGGATCTCCGCAGATCTAGAGAAAATGGCTACATGCTGCGGTGTGTGAGTTGATAGCAACATCTCCTTTACTGCAGACTTTAAACTATTTCTTAAATGCCCAAGATAGACTAACATAACATGATTTAAACAGCATTATCACCTCGATTACCACAATCTATTCATCACGCTTGAAAAAACAAACAATTTGAAATGTTAATTTTTGAACACCAATGGCAAATGCGCTATAGTGCTGTACACAAGTCTAATTCTTTCAACCGAAACATGCTACGTTTCAATTTTAGGCATGGTCTATTCTGGCAATTTGTCCTTTGCTATTCTACATTCATTACAAACATCGCAGATATAGATGTAGGTTCACAATACAGAAGGGATGAGTGCCTCAAACAGTCCTACCATGAAGAAAAGGCTGCAGCCTGTCCATCAGTTCCTTGGCCACCAGCCCATTGGCACTGTGACCAGAGTCGTAGTGCCGGAACTCCTCTTTGTTCCGCACAAACACCATCAGGCTCCTGTACATACACACACACATCTGTATACGCACACCGCACGTGTCTGTATTGCTCGACTAGTGTTGTTTTTTTCTTCTTTTAACCACATTCTTTCTTAATATTACCTTTTGATAAATCTATACATACATGTCCTGACACAATCTTACTGCTAGAGCACATACAGTTCCAGCTTAATGGAGGTGTCAAAGCATGAAGACTAATCCATTTACCCTCCACTACATCTGCTGTTAGAAAAAAATAATACAAAAAGAACATATTACACCTGACCTTCCTTCACATTATCCCAATGTGTTGGTGAGGCCTTGAGAAGACACAAATCAAAGTATGCATGTATTCCCATCAAAGGAGTTCCATTTCATTTCTGAATGGAGCGTCGTCACCACAGCAAGATAAGGACGGGTTCCCCAACACTTTCTTCATCCCAGGTCATTTCTTCCATTCTTGTTGACTGATGTCTTCAAAGCGCATGAAGTTATGCTTTCTACTATTAGAAAGACTGCAAACTGCAATAAATGTATTTCCAGTCTGGCTCCACTGTGCTACATTCAAATGTTGTATCAAATGGAGGAAGTGATTTTACGGTTACTCCTTCCACAGCTTGCCTCCCACAACCCCCTGAAAAAAAAAAAAAATCCTGGACAAGGTTATTTTGTTCTTGATAACTTTTCCAATTTAAGTGAGAAGGCCTTTTGTTTGAAGTGAGGCCATATGTAGCACACCACTCTACAGAATCTTCACAATGATGAAGGGGAGAGAAGGGATAGAAGAAGACTCCTAGCCAAAAACAACATGGAAGCTACCCTTCTGACCAACCAGTATGAGGCTCCCAGCAGCGCACATTCTAAACACAAAATCTGCTAACTATGCTGAAGACGTGTGTGGGGTATGAGGGAACAAACCAATGAGATCCTCCTGCTTTGTTGGTGTTGGTGTTGTCGTTGATGGGCAGGAACACATACTCCTTCGTCGGCAGGTTGAGCGGCCCAAGAGCTGTGGCCAGGTCATCTCCTGTCAACACCACGTCAACAGTCTAGTGGGTATATGGTATTGTATTGCATTACACTGTAACACTCTTTGTCACAGGGGATTTCTCTGTATAAAATTCAGGCTGCCCTCACCAGGGACAGCGTGTTTCTACAGCGCAGCGCCAACCTTTTTTCTGCCTGCATGTGTATCTATTTCATTATTTTTAAATTATTATGTCTAGTGCTCCCGAAATGAGTCTGGTCAGCTATGAAATGTGTGTACATCAATGACCCACATTATGAAACGCAAGAGCCATCAACACTTGAGCACTGTGTCAACATGTGCACCACTGACCTACTTTCTAAAAACCTGTGTGCATAACCAACTTTTCATTTGAAAAACCTTGTGAACCACTGACCTTCATTAAAAACAACAACAACAGCTGTGCACCACTGACCTACATAATAAAATAAGCACTACTGACCTACTTCTTAAAGCAAGAGTGCACCACTGACCTATATTGTTAAAACCTGTGTGCACCGTTGACCTACATTTATTCATCTTAAAACCCTGTATGAACCACTGTTAAAGACTAAAGGTCCTACACCCTTTAATGGTCATCAGGGCAGTACATTCATATGCTTGGCACAGAAAGGTGGGTCCAAATCCTCTCTTTCTGCTGTTTTAGCCTTCGCTAACCAAGTCAGGTACCCATTCACACCTGGGTGGAGTGAGGAAAAAATCCTATAAGTGCCTTCCCCCAGGACACAACACCAGGCCGCAATGGGGGATCGATCCCTGACCACCAAAGCCTTACCAATTCTGCCACAGCACCTCCTGATGAACCACTGACCTACATTTTATAAACAACTGTAAACCACTGACCTACATTATAAAACCTGATTGCACCACTGACCTACATTATAAAACCTGTGTGCACCACTGACCTACATTATAAAACCTGAGTGCACCACCGACCTATATTATAAGACCTGTGCGCACAACTGACCTACTTTATAAAATATGTGTAATCAGCACTCCAAATCTCAAACAATAATTTGCACCCAAAAAACAGTGAACATATCACATTTTCATGCCTAAAAGGCAATCCCATGTCATAAAAAAAAATGGAAGAAAATACAAGAATGAAGAGCATTTGTGTATTTATTCATTGTCAAAATGTTTATTTTCATACTAAATAAGTTCACTGAGGAAAAAAAAAGCACCCTCGAGACAATGCATACACACAAAAGTCAAACTGACGTTTTCCTCAGATCATTTAAAAAAAAGAAGAAGAAAAGTATGTATTATAAACTCATTATGTCAGGTTCTGTAGTTGCCATCAAACAGCAGCAGACACTGGAAAGATACAGCTGCAATCAAACCAGAAGGAAGAACTCGCACACTGTTCATTTCAATATCAATTAACATACCTGCAGCAAACTTGATGAACTGAGTCATGGAGGGACTAAGAAGAGACAGGCGATCAGCTGAGTGGTTGAACTGTTCCCGTTCATAGTACCTGAAACATTACCACAATCTAAGTTATTGTTCCCGTTCATAGTACCTGAAACATTACCACAATCTAAGTTATTGTTCCCGTTCATAGTACCTGAAACATTACCACAATCTAAGTTATTGTTCCCGTTCATAGTACCTGAAACATTACCACAATCTAAGTTATTGTTCCCGTTCATAGTACCTGAAACATTACCACAATCTAAGTTATAACAAACAAATATACTTTAACATGACTACAATGCACAAATACATTTTTCCCCCATATATCAGCAATATTTTCATCTCACGGATTTGTTAACTGAAACACCAGCGAAACAGCCAAGCAGAGCACTGGACTTTCAATCTGAGGGTCCCGGTTCAAATTCCAACTGTGGCACCTGATACTGATAGGAGATTATGCTCAAGGGTGGGGATAAGGATTTCTGTTCTCCAAGGTCGCCGTATATGTAGACCTATCAAGTACTAGTGTCCAAGCACCCTTCCATGTGCATAAACATGCAGACATTCAAATGCTTAATGTTAAAGATCTCTAAACCATATAGCGTTTTCTTTGGTGGGTTATGGAAACAGGAAGAAACCAAACAAGCACATCCCAGAAAACAGACCATGGCAGTCTAAATCACATCTCAATATCTCAAATCTCATCAGAAAATGACAGAAAGGTTAAACACTGCATGTCACACCAATTCACAGAAAACTAAGAGTGAGCTTGGGAGTTGCAGCATAAGCACAGAAGACAAAATGAACTGAAAGCGTGTGGAAATTTACCAATCTGACTTTAACTGAAAAACAAAAATGGTTGTCACTGTCAACCTCCATGAGAAAAATTGAGACATAACCATGTACAGTGTACATAAACAGTGTAAAAAAAATTATCTTCTAGAAGTTTTAATGTCATGTATGAATATCTTGGTACCAGCAATATGGATTAGTCAAAATAAGTTGTAAGTAATGAAAATAATACAGAAGACGAAAACCCAACACACACACACACACACACATGCAAACTGTGTCTGTCTCTTCTATTGGAATGGCAAAATCCACATTTTTTTCCCTCAAGATGGAATCAGTCATGTTCACAAGTTCAACAAGACATGGATGTTCACTCTGCCAGTCACAGAGTTAAGGGGAAGAAATGTGGATATTGCCATTAGGACCCAAAATATTGCATAAACTGCAAATTGAATGGCAAAACCTGAACTTTTCTACAACTGTTCTTTCTACTGTTTTCTTAATCATTTTATATCGGTCTGGATTTTTCTGCTGGTCTTATGGGCAGGTGTCAGGAACTTTTCTGATGGCAGAGCTGGAATTTGTTTAAAAAATTTTGTGTCTTTTATATCATATGAACTGCATGATCATCAATGGTACTATCTACCCAATTTTATGGCTATACTGATCAGATATCTGACCCTCACCTCTCTATCCAGCTACTTTCAGTCCCTAATGCATCTGCATAACATTATACCAAAAAATTAACTCACTTTATCCTTCGGTTTGAAAGAAGATTCCAACAAGTATAACCAAAGAATAGTGCAGAAGCTACCATGGAGTCCCAAGGCTAAAATGCATACAAGCATGTCTCCCGACACTTTGCAAAGTTTTTTTCCTTCTAAGTGAGTTTGTGTTCACATTCTTTGCTGAACAAAAAAAACAACAAAAAAAAACCAAAAAACAACTATATAATATACTGGGTTTTTTTTAATTTTACGTCTAATAGTAATACCTAGATATAGCAGAGGGGATGGCATATACATATATATATACTTTTAAAAATCTTTTTACTGGAGTGTTTGTTTCACGCAAAGAAATCTGCAACATTCAACTTTTTATTTTAGGTTCAACTGTTCACCTTTGATCTCAATACCAAAAGTGCCCTGCTTCTCCTTTACAATGAAGGTTCCATTCCTGATGACCTTGCCAAAAGTTCAAGTGCCTCTGCTCACGCACAACACATGCTAAGTACCGTGACCTTTCCCCTCTAAGCTTGCTTTGGCAGAGTACATAGCAGGGCATAGCGAGAACCCGTAATCCGTTCAAATAATAACGCCACGCACACCGACTCTCACAGATTGAATTTATTCATCTCCAAGCAACAACTTTCGAAGCAGGGCAAACCGCATCAGTGCATGCAACGAATCAGAATGATGACAACAAAGATTGCGTCATCACAACTAACTCAACACCCGATATGTCACCCCACTGAGAGGGGTCAACCCGAAGGTCTCGCTGTGCTTATCGGACACACAACAGCGCGCCTACCGATCGATAGGCAGGTTGTGAATGAACGACCCGAGGCTCGCGGCCGTACACTACACAACAGTCAAATCGTCTACTGGACTGATCTTCAACTACTCACCTGCAAACTCGTTCCATTCCAGAACCAACAGCAACAACAAACCAAAAACTGCGTTCTCTCAACTTACTCGAAAGTGAAACCTATTAAGTTGTCGTTGATCCAGCATGGTCCTCCGAGCAGGTCAACGTCAGATTTACGTAGCAAACTGTCGTTGAAATTCAAAACAATCTCATCGTCTTCTGCCATGTTCGACTGCCATTCCAAGACGTCACTTCCGGAAAGTGAGCCAGCCAACGAAGCTGTTTTTTAAAGTCGGTTTTTGCTGAGCTTTTCGTTCAGTTCAGTCCGTTGACCGAAAATGAACCAACTCCATCATTTTTTTAATTTATTTATTTTTTTTTACTTGTTTCTTTCTTTGGGTTTTTTTGTTGGTTCTTTTCTCAACCGTTATTTCTCTGCATCACCAAGTTCTACCAGTTGACTATAAAGACGTTTTAAAATATAAAAGCAACAGCGCACACACTTTGAAACTCAGTGGGACAACAGCCTTGCCTGAAATAAACCGAAAAAACAACGGGTGAATTTGCAAGTTTTGGCATAAGAAAGTCGGTCAAAACCAGGTAAACTACATTGCCACTTCTTCCTCTTCTTACATGCTGATTTCCCCCCTCATGTATTTTCACTCGTAGGGAAAGATGTTCCGGGCTCTTGGCGGCGCCTGAACAATAAACCAACCCGTGTAAAATCAATCAGCATGATCGTTGCTCGTCACCCCTCCTAAGACCGTCGGTCACTGAACTGAATGATAAAAATGATGACGATCGGGGATGATAATAATTTGGAAAACGCTTTCACCGAAGCCTCTCCACTGAGCAAAGCGCTTCAGAAGACAATATAGGCCTATAACTTGAGTCAGACACAAGTGACGCGGCACTGTACACTGACACCGGCTGGCACGCGCGCACACAAACACAGTGCACTGACTGCACACAAATGAAGAAACACACAACGCACACACAAACTTGAATCAAGAGCCGGACGCGTCAGTGAAAGAAATTGGCAACTTACTTACGGCACTGTGTCAGTGCCGATGATCCCTGATGATACAGCTAGACTAGATATGTCAGGAAGTGGAGTGTCCACGCGTTCACTCCGACGGCTAGCTTGACTGAAAGGGGATTTTTTCAATTAATCAGTTATTTATTTTCATAGTTTGTTTTAAATGTGAATAGTAAAGACCCCGGAGCTGAGACGCCGGGACTGAAAAAGGCAGTGAATTTCAGGTTCCCACATCAGTCTACGCCGGCCGTGTTTTGTAAGCTTACACTCTTGAGGGTTTCTTTGCTGACCATCTAATATTGAAATGGACGTACACCAATAGCCAATGATTTGTGACGTTCCAAGACTGAGCTACTAAAAGTAGAAGCGGGTGACGAAAAGAAAGGAAAAAGAAAAGAAAAGAAAAACAGACACAGACTCTCTCTCATACACACACACACTTACCGATCAAGGCCCACAACCCAAGGCTCCGCTGTTGTCGCCCATTGTTTATGACAAGTCTCCACTGCATCTGAGTCGGCTCTTTGGTGAGGCAAATTAATGCACACATCGTCGTCAGTGTTGCATTGTGTTGTATAAGTCAATGGAACGCGCCAGTATATCCAGCGTAATTTGTGTGCGTGTGTGTGTATCATAGTGTGTGTGAGAGAGAGTGCCTGTGTGTGTGTGTGTGTGTGTGTGCCGGATTATTTTGTTTAACATCCACTTTCCACAACTGTGACTTCAGTTGTCGATGAGACTCGACTGACGAAAATCAACCGCCTTCCCCACCCCACCCATACCTTACGTCATCATTACTTTCCCTATCCGGCCTCTTTCAATGTGCATTAAAAAGGGTATGAACAAAAGAGAACAACAAACTAAAGAGAAACTCAATAAAATCACAACAAATAGGCAACTGCGCTCCTAATTCAACTCTGAACTGTTTTAGTCAAACAAGTTCACACTATTGTCATCAGAAAACAATGGAAACAGATGGAACTGCATATTTTGCCAAATGAAAAAGATATTTTAAAAAAGTGTTAAGCTGTTTATATTCATGGATGATATGCATGGGGTAATTACATTTCAAAGAATGCAAGTCACCTTAGCAGTAAATTTTGTTCTTATAGGATCCAGTCGTGGTCTGGTGAGCCTTCCGTCTGTTACTGTAAAAATCCTTTTGCTTTAAACGAAAATATATACCTACGATCAGTTTTACGCTAGCTGTTGTAAGCATCATCTCTAACAAGGTCAGACCCCTGTTCCAGTTTACTGACAGTATTCCAGTAGGTTTTCTCCAGTAGACAATAGCCTTCTTATATGAAAATCGAACGCAGATTTCTGTAGCATTGTGAATATCCACTGTGCCTTTTCATGCACAACTGACGGGCCATTGTCGCACATTAGGGGTGAATTAGTCCGAGGGTAATGGGTGCGAGTGTGTTCGTGCATGTGTATGTCACGCATATACAGCAGGGTGCATGGTGTTTGTCAGTGCAGGGCCTGATACGTGTTTAAGTGTTGTCGGTAAGTGTACGTACGTACGTACGTACGTGTGTTTGGGGGGAGGGGGGTGTTGGGGTGTGTGTGTGTGTGTGTGTGCCGGGTGTGTGTACGCGCGCGCAAGTGTGTGTGTGTGTCAATGCAGAGTGTGCACTCAGTCATGCATATGCACGTACATCAGTGTCACGTTTGTGTGTGTGTGTGTGTGTGTGAGTGTGTGTGTGTGTGCCGTAGACGCGCCTTGTCTACGTATAGGCTATACACAAACATTTGTTTAACTGATTAATAATGCTTCTCAAGTTAGAAGTCAGTGGTGGCCAGCAACGGTCAGGCAGGGTCAATAACCTACCACTGAAGTCATGATAATGATGCACATGACAAAACAGTGCAGTCCGAGCACTTTGGGTATGTGATCAAAAGCCGAAGGTCAGCAGTGGCCACAGACATGGGGGAAACGTTGACTTTGGGATAGGCCTACACTTACCTATGAAAACAGATACCAAGAAAGCATAATTAGACCTGACAAAGTAAATTTAGTGGAGCCAAGACCTGGGTGATCACAGACCAGAAGAAAAACCATTAACTACGTGACCCGGCCAGCCAGGGACCGTTCAGTGACCCCCTAGCATGATGCCGAATCCTGCAGGGAACCTTAACCTGACCATAAACTACCTTTTGACGGGCGCAATAGCCGAATGGTTAAAGCGCTGGACTTTCAATCTGAGGGTCCCGGGTTCGAATCTCGGTGACGGCGCCTGGTGGGTAAATGGTGGAGATTTTTCCGATCTCCCAGCCTGAACCCCGTTCGTATGTACACCGCAAGCAGAAGATCAAATACGAACGTTAAAGATCCTGTAATCCATGTCAGCATTTGGTGAGTTATGGAAATAACATACCCAGCATGCACACCCCCTAAACAGAGTATTACTGCCTATATGGCGGGGTATAAACAGTCATACACGTTTTTAAAAGCCCACTCGTGTACATAAGAGTGAACGTGGGAGCTGCAGCCCACGAACGCAGAAGAAGAAGAAACTACCTTTTCTTTATTTGGGAGGTAGTGGTGGTGGAGGTGCAGGAACAGGGTAGTGAAGAGACGTCCATACTCAGCCCAGTCTAGAGAGCCCTGTATTGCTTTTGGCTGACAGCAGCTGGTTGTGAATTGTGCGAAATATTTCCTACAAGTGTTGACATGAGAGAAGGGGTGTGGCAGGGTGGGAAGGCTGATGATTGTTTCGAAATTACGGAGGGTGCACAGACCCACTCTCGTCGTATGATTTTCGTGGAGGTTCCCCAGTTATTTTTTTTAGCGAGAACGCGTGCGCATGTGCATCTCCATTTTTTTTTTTCCAGGTCACCAAAAGGCTAAAATTTCGTCGTGGAAATCGCTGTTCTGACGAAAGGATTTTGAACATTTTCAGTCACTATGTTTGGAAGCATACAATCTATATTTGGTTTCATAATGACACCCATAATTTGCTTTAGTCTTCTATGTTTGCCTTGAGCGTATTTATTGTCATATGTCTGCCATTACGTATTCGAACTGAACCATTAATACGAGTAAACTCGGCCATAAAGTTGCCCAAACAAAGGCAGTGCACACTAAGAGAAGCCAGTAAGGGTGGTGGGCTGCCCATGACGTCATATGACCTACTTCTCGCTCTGCGAGGGACGAAAAGTCCACCACGAAAGTGAACTGCACACCCTCCCAGTTGAAACAAAACACGCTCGTGATAACGTTTCGCGAAATCCCGCTGACAAACAAATGGGACCGACACAACAATCTGTTGACGAACGAACACCGGGAGACGGCCCGAACTACACTGCCATCACTCTTCATCCCAACCAATGGCTGTGTCAGCCAACTTCAGTCTTTCGCCGGCGCGGGAATTAACAGAACGGTTCTTTCGACTCTCGGTACTTACCTTGACACCGTACTTACCAAGTCGTTTTGGAAAAAGAAGGACGATCTGTTTTCGCAGAATTAATAATAATTAGGCCTGTGGCAAAATACAAGGAAACCAGACATATGCTGCCGCCCAGTGAACCATCTTCGCTTCATCATGTCGCCAAAAGATCTTGGCCTTTGTCCGCCCTCGTGTTGAACTTGTGTAACATGATAGCTGATTGGTCAGAAAACAACAATCTTGTTTAACCCGAACCAATCACACACACACACACGCCAGCTCGATGTGCAAAAAAACTCAGCATCGTGAATTTCGTTTTGCACATCAGGTATGCCTGCACGTGGGGACACAAAAGTGGGGTTAGTGGCGGTGAATCCCTCTGGGCCCATCACACGGCTTCCATTCCCCGAACACGCGTGTGTTCGTGTGTGTGTGTTTGTGTGTGTGTGTGTGTGTGTGAGAGAGAGAGAGAGATAGAGAGAACACTCGGTTGGCTTGCATCTGCTGTGTTCGTGTTGAGTGAGAACATTCTCTGTCGGTGTATCTGTTT
Source organism: Babylonia areolata (assembly GCF_041734735.1). Taxonomy (NCBI): domain Eukaryota; kingdom Metazoa; phylum Mollusca; class Gastropoda; order Neogastropoda; family Buccinidae; genus Babylonia; species Babylonia areolata. The sequence goes on from NC_134883.1 coordinate 50,763,119, forward strand.
GTCTATCTATTTCTACTGACCAGTCATAAAAAAGCGAAGAAGACGAAAGCAGTCAATTTCAAAATGATTTATTTCTCCTACAGCATCAACGCACTGAACATCACAACGAAGTATACAACCCTATGATTGATATGCAGTGTTCCAATTCCACCAAATGGATTAATGTTATACACATGTGGACAATAGCAATCCATAACATGACACTTGGAATCATCACTGACACCACTATTGACATTTCACATAGGGGCAAAATGACGTGTTCGAGTTACATGCTGAACACACCAACAAACAATGAATCTTAAAAAAAAAATATAAAAAAATTTTAAAAAAAATGCTCACAGCTATTTCTCGTTTTGTAGGCATCCAGCAACTACCTCTTGGATGTAGTAATAATTCTGACATTCTTCACAGAGATATTTGTTTTTGTATTTCTTTTTATCACAACAGAGTTCTCTGTGTGAAATTCGGGCTGCTCTCCCCAGGGAGAGCGCGTCGCTACACTACAGCGCCACCCATTTTTTGGTATTTTTTCCTGCGTGCAGTTTTATTTGTTTTTCTTATCGAAGTGGATTTTTCTACAGAATTTTTCCAGGAATAACCCTTTTGTTGCCGTGGGTTCTTTTACGTGCGATAAGTGCATGCTGCACATGGGACCTCGGTTTATTGTCTCATCCGAATGACTAGCGTCCAGACCACCTCTCAAGGTCTAGTGGAGGGGGAGAAAATATCGGTGGCTGAGCCGTGATAGGAACCAGCGCGCTCAGATTGTCTCGCTTCCTAGGCGGACGCGTTATCTCTAGGCCATCACTCCATTTGTCGTGTACTTCGTATTTTTCAGTTCAGTAAGTCAGCCCTTCCCAAACCGAAGTCAGGTACCTATTCACACCTGGATGGAGTGAGGAAAATCGGAGTAAAGCGCCTTTCCCCAGGACACAACACCATGCCGAAACGGGGCCTCGAACCCTGATCACTGGGGAACACCTGGATCACAAGTCCAACGGCTAACCGACTCTGCCACGGCGCTAATATTTCTTAACATTGTCTGAAACTTCAAACAAAAGTCAGTATTACACGGGAAAAAAAGTTTTACTGTTGCAAATTAAGGCACTATTCGACGTCGTGATACACAGAAATTTGGGTAAATTTCCAGTAAAAAGATCTCAACCTTTCACCAGTAATGCTGCTTGCCAGTGTCCTCCTAAAAATATGTTAAAACGCCGAAAGAAAACAAAAACAATATTTCGTTCATGTTTACAATGAAAGAGAGTAATGTTGAGCTGCTTATGAATAACAAAGACAAATGAAACTCTCTGAACTAATATACAATTCATCACCAAGACACTCTCTGGAATATAACTATCAATATTTTTTTTTTCTCTCTCTCTCTTTTTCCCCCCAAATACATCAACATGACCCATTCAACAATACACTTGGTGTGTCGGACTTGTATTTGGGTTTTGAAGTCTTCAGATCAACATCCAGCCGGTGAAATCACAGCATCAACAAAGAATACCATTTAAAAACCAACCAGGGGTGGGGAGGGGTGGAGCCAGTGAACTGAAATAATCCTTCAAAAACATGTGATTCGCCTAGCTGTCAGCGTAGGATTTTGTCATTTACAACTGTCAAAATACTCTGATTTCCACACATACACACACACACACAGGCACAGACAGACAGACAGACACACACACACACACACACACACACACACAGAGTGAAAAACAACTTTGAGAAAAAAACACGTGTGTTTTAAGTTTCTGTGTCCCTGTGTGTGCAGCAAGCGCTGATTATAATTATGCTAATGCTGATCTGTCCATACGCACATCAATCAACAATTAATTTTTCATAAATAACAATGATAATAATACCTGGTCAGGCTGTAAACTCCTAGCTGGCGAAAACGTCAACAAACAAAACGGGATTTTTCCAGCGTGTATAATATACCTGTACGCCTTGAGCCACGTTGGAAATGCACCAACATTGGCACCAAATGCACCAACATTGGCACCAAATGCGCCGACACTGGCGCCTTCACGATACAGAACAGACGCCATGAATTGAGCCAGGACCGATAAAAGAGCAAACAAAGGTCAGCTGCTGTTGTACCAGCTCACTCGCCATTTCGCCATCTTGGCGCTCTGTCTGTCTGTCTGTCTGTCTCCCCCTCTCTTCTCTCTCACTTCCCCTCACTCTCTCTCCCTTTTCCTGTCTCCTCCCTCTCTCTCTCCCTCTCTCTCTGTCTCCCCCTCCCTCCCTCACTGTCTCTGCCTCCCCCTCTCTCTTTCTCTAATTTTAGTTTATCACCAGCGACATATCTTGAGCAAAGGCCTTCTCTCTCTCTCTCTCTCTCCCTCCCTCTAGAAGTCTCACCCTCACTCACTCTGTCTCTCTGCCCCCACACCCCCACCCCCACCTCCCCGTCTCTCTCCCTCTCTAATTTTAGTTTCTTATCACCAGGACATTTCTTGAGCAAAGACCATCTCAAAGTCATAGTCATGTTTAGTAATACAATAGTTCCGTTTCAATGATTTTCGTTTATGTTCTATTTGTGCGTATATTTCTATGTGCACGTGACGACATGAGGGCAGTTACATTCGCGTGTGGAAGAGGGGGAGGCGAGAGATTGAACGAACTGACGTGAAAATGAGAGAGTGGTGCCAACACCAGGTTAAAAAATCGTCAACACATGAATGTGCCTTCTTCGATTTATCTCAATTCTGCGCTATGTACAGCATCTTCAACGTTACAACATCACAGTGTCGAAGTGTTTCTTCCCCATCCCACCCTCTCTCTCTCTCTCTCTCTCTCTCCCTCTCTCTTTCTGTCAACCAGTTTGCCTTCTGACGGTGTGACGAAAAAAAAAAAAAAGAACAAAAAAAAAAAAAGAACAAAAAAAAAAAAAAAGACTAAAATCCGAAATCGTCAGCATGCCAATTGTCAACTTGATTGGTCGGAATTTATGGATTCTTCAATCGTGGAAGATTGGCTAACAGTCAGGCAGAAATAGGCAGTATATACCCTGCTGAGAGAAAGACAGACAGAAAGAAAGAAAGAAAGAAAACAAGCCGGGGAAAGTATTTAAAAAAAAAAAAAAAAAAAAAAATCGAGACTGTACCACAAGACAGCCAACCCGCAATGACTTCAGAGAAATGTTAACTCTCTCACCGCCACGTTTCTGTGTGGAAAAACACTCCCCAGCGCCACGTAATCTAGATGTGATGCTCTCAGTCACAACAGGCTTCGATTCATGTTAAAACGACAACATGGACATGTTCGCTTCAAACTCGGGCAGTGAGCAAAGGTTCGTCATTGTTGTATAGGCGGGGAAACTGGCAGCAGCTGTCTAGCTTTGTTACAATTTGAGCAATTAATGGTCTTACCAATATGGCCCCTCGATGTCGACAAAAGTCGCCTATGGCGGTGAAAGAGTTAATTAAAAGTTCTACGGCCTGGAAAAAAAAAAAAATACGCACGGGATTTTCGGTAGTTATGTTAGTGCCACAACCCATTGTGATTTTGGTCCCTTCAGTGGTTCATGGTTTCAGTTATATCAATCAAATGACAGTCTTCCAGTGCCACCCCCAGGGAAAACGATCCACGCCCCAAATAACGCAGTATCAAACTGTATTGATTCAAGATCATAACAATAATGCTCTCAGGTCGTCTTCTTCTTCTTCTGCGTTCACTCGTATGTACACGAGTGGGCTTTTACGTGTATGGCCGTTTTTACCCCGCCATGTAGGCAGCCATACTCCGTTTTCGGGGGGGTGCATGCTGGGTATGTTCTTGTTTCCATAACCCACCGAACGCTGACATGGATTACAGGATCTTTAACGTGCGTATTTGATCTCCTGCTAGCATATACACATGAAGGGGGTTCAGGCACTAGCAGGTCTGCACATATGCTGACCTGGGAGATCGGAAAAATCTCCACCCTTTACCCACCAGGCGCCGTCACCGTGATTCGAACCCGGGACCTTCAGATTGACAGTCCAACGCTTTAACCACTCGGCTATTGCGCCCGTCGCTATCAGGCCAAAACTTGAGATTGACATCAATAATCACAACTGTTAAGAGCAGGGTAAAGCTGATATCCATGAAGGATTTAATACGAAAGCAATTCTCAACTCAGTCAGACGACAAACTATCACAATGTATTTCAAATAGGTATATTACAAACCACTTTTCTTTTTCTTTTCTTTTTTTGCGACAGTGGGCTTTATCTTAACTTGAGATTGACATCAATAATCACGACTGTTAGAGCAGGGTAAAGCTGATATCCATAAAGGATTTCATACGAATGCAATTTTCAACTCAGACGACAAGCTATCACAATGAATTTTCAATATTACAAATCTTTTTTTTTCTTTTCTTTTTTTTGCGATAGTGGGTTGTATCTTGCATATTTTTGAACGCGTATAGGTGTTATCATTCAGACCAACCAGTGGAGGTCTAGAACTGCTGAAATGTTTTAGAGACTGTGAGTACACACGCGTACACACACACACACACACACAACTTTAAGCTGCAAGCTTTCGCGATTTTCACTGCATTAAACACACACACACACACACAACTTAAAGCTGCAAGCTTTCGCTGCATTAAACACACACACACACAATTAACTTAGAGCTGCAAGTTCTCGCTTTCTATTTTCACTGTACTACAGAGAAAGCTCGCATTCAGATCATTTTAAATGCTCACCGAATATACCGTGAACCGGAAAAAGGCATCAAATTTGACCTGTACCATGGCAATTGTTTCACACATAATCTTCACGTGCATTCAACGTATGAGAGAAAAATAAAGTCAACCAACAGCAACATCAACATCATCAACAACAACAACAAAAAGCCTGTGTTGATCACACAAAGCAAAGCTCCGACAGGGAATGGCAACCTCTGCATTTCAGATCTATTTATTCAACGTCATCAACATTATGACGCAGTAACACTTAAGCCCACGCAAAACAGCATACATGGTGCTCTCATCAACAATGACGTCAGCGTCGCAGCGTCAGTACTCTGATTGTTTCCAACACTTCTGGACCCATGCCCGTGATCAAGAGTCTCCAGGAATCGGCGATAGGCCTACCACATCTTGCCACACACCACTTCCAGAGCACTTAGTGTTCCAAGGCCACTGATGCAGGTCACATAAAACAGAGGTGCTTTAGAGACGACGTGTGTGTGTGTGTGTGTGTGTGTGTGCGTGCGTGCATGTGTGTACGAGCGTGCGTGCATGCGTGCGTGTGTGTGTGTGTGCGTGTGTGTGTGTGTGTGTGTTTATTCCTCACCGGTCGCATACACAGCAGCAACAAACCATTAGGAGAAAGCACAAGAAAGTACATTGTTACTCAGCATGTCCAAATCACGGTTCCAGGGCTGGGTAAAGGTTTTGTGTGATGGCTCTCTGCGGCGTCAAATTTGTTGAGCGTTAAAAGATTTCCCAAAGCTTGGACAAAAGAAAACTCTTCACGTCAAGTAAACTGAACGCTGCGGAGATCGCTATTGCGGCAGCCCGACCCTGAACAAAGTGTACATTCCAGACTGCTGACTCAGTCACGTTCTGGAAGTGCCTGCAACTGGTTACAGAGGTACCCGGTTTGCAGGTCCACGCTTCAAAAGATACCGGCGCTTTGAAAATGCGTCAGTCGCGATGCCATCTGACCTTGACGAACAGCCAGGACTTCACCCCTCTACAGACAGCCAGGACGTCACCCCTGTTCAGACAGCCAGGACTTCACCCCTCTACAGCCAGGACTTCACCCCTCTACAGACAGCCAGGACTTCACCCCTGTTCAGACAGCCAGGACTTCATCCCTCTTCAGACAGCCAGGACTTCACCCCTCTTCAGACAGCCAGGACTTCACCTGTCTACAGACAGCCAGGACTTCACCTGTCTACAGACAGCCAGGACCTCACCCCTCTACAGACAGCCAGGACCTCACCCCTCTACAGACAGCCAGGACTTCACCTGTCTACAGACAGCCAGGACCTCACCCTTCTACAGACAGCCAGGACTTCACCCTTGGAACGCTGGAAGAACAGTCAGGATTCCACCCGTCCTCAAACAGCCAAGACCAATCCTCTTTAGACAGCCAGGACTTCCCATCTGGAACGCCATAAGAACAGCCAGGACTTCCCCCCTCTTCAGACAGCCAGGACTTCCCCCCTCTTCAGACAGCCAGGACTTCCCCCGTCTTCAGACAGCCAGGACTTCCCCCCTCTTCAGACAGCCAGGACTTCCCTCCTCTTCAGACAGCCAGGACCTCACCCGTCTTCAGACAGCCAGGACTTCCCCCCTCTTCAGCCAGGACTTCACCCCTCTTCAGACAGCCAGGACTTCACCCTTGTAACGCCAGAAGAACAGCCAGGACTTCACCACTCTTCAGACAGTCAGGACCACCCCTCTTCAGCCAGGACTTCACCCTTGTAACTCCAGAAGAACAGCCAGGACTTCACCACTCTTCAGACAGCCAGGACCACCCCTCTTCAGACAGCCAGGACCATCCATCTTCAGACAGCCAGGACCACCCCTCTTCAGACTACCGGAACTCCACGCATGTGTATATGTTGTGTCTCTTGTTTGTACGTCTGTACTCTGGGTCAAAGAAAGGCCCCATGAAACAGCTCAACACTGAGTGCCCTGACGTGACCTAAAAACGGGATTCTGTCCAATCAGAGTCAACCGCCCAAAATCATGAAACAACCAATAAACGATAACGATTCCACCGTTGTTCGGAAGAATTGTAGGTCAACCGTCAATGGACCCAATTGATAAGAAACATTTTATCTATTTACATATTATACCAGTACACCCATCTACTATTCTAAGCGATGAAATAACAGTAAATAACATGCCACAAAAATATATTAATACAATGCTGTGAAGCCGAAAAGAAACTGCGATTTTCAGAACTAAAATCTAATACCATGTTGAAGTAATGTAACGCTGTTGGTGCAAACAACCGCGTCTTACTGTTGTCATATGTGGAGAACAGTTTGGCACAGCGATGACACGGTTGCGTATGAACATACAGTGAAACCACACACACACACACACACACACACACACACACACACATGTATGTCACAAAGAAAGTACACAGCGGAGACTACAGTGGTTTACTGACAGTTAGCCTCTGATGTCAAGTGAAGTCCTTATTTCTTTCTTTTACTGTCCCATCTTCTGTTTCCGTCTCTGGCATTGCTCCCACGCCGCTCACTCCGAGTCCCCCCCCCCCCCCAGTCCCCCTCCGCCGCCCCCCACCCCCCACACAGCCACACCCGGGTTTGTCTTTCGCAGTCCTAGCGTCAGCAGTCCACAGGGAACTATCGATGTTAAGCTGCCAGAGGGCCACACACCAGAGGAGACCCTGCACTGCTGCTGAGTCACGTCACTTCGGTGGTGTTCAGCAGTGCCTGTTCTGGTTTAGCATACTTAGGACAGCACCCACAGAGCCCTCTACTGACGACAATAATCGCCAAGTCGCGGAGCCAGACTGAGTGAGCGTCCCCCCCCCCCCTCCGCCCCGCTCCCCTCCCCTTTCCCAGAGTGGAGACTGCCATCACGTCTGTCTGTCAACAATCTCCGATAAATCTGTCGACACTGAAGACCTTGACATGACTCACCACAAACACGTTGGTGGATGGGGTTCTCATGGGGTCACCGTGAGAGCAGGACATGAAAGGCAACACATTATTTGGGACAATTTTTGTTTTTACTGATGATGATGATGATGATGTAGCTATGGAGGTTCAAGTGAAGTCACTGGTCAAGTTCGATTAGAGGTAGAAAAGGAAAAAAAAATCCACAACTGAACCGACTTCGTAGACCCGCACAAGCCGGGTGAACACCAGAAACACTTGGCCATCACACCAGTCACTGATAACGCAGTTTACTATTAAAAAAATAAATAATAATGGCAGCAAGCATGAACAGTGCAGTCATGAACATTGCACGCACAGCCAGATATGAGGTGAGTGTTGTGGGGATTGTATGCCAAAGCAGGAGCAAGTCACGCACACTAAAGACAGCGACAAAACACACACCGGTGTTGCAGAAAAATGCAGCTGCTTCGCTGATGATAGAAATGCACAGCAAACGCCATGGACATGGGTATATGCATTTGTTTTTTTTTTTATCACAACAGATTTCTCTGTGTGAAATTAGGGCTGCTCTCCCCAGGGAGAGCGCGTCGCTACACTACAGCGCCACCCTCTTTTTTTCCTGTGTGCAGTTTTTTGTTGTTGTTTGTTTTGTTTTTCCTGTCACAGGTGGATTTTTTTTTTACAAATTTTGCCAGGAACAACCCTTTTGTTGCCGTAGGTTCTTTTACGTGCGCTAAGTGCATGCTGAACACGGGACCTCGGTTTATCGTCTCATCCAAATGACTTGCGTCCAGACTACCACTCAAGGTCTAGTGGAGGGGGCAGAAAATATCGGCGGCTGAGCCGTGATTCGAACCAGCGCGCTCAGATTCTCTCGCTTCCTAGGCAGGACGCGTTACCTCTAGGCCATCACACTGTATTGCCGTGCAAGTTTTTCCACACACCCCGATGAGTGGGGTACATGAAATAACCTGTTGCCTTGTCTTGTCCAGCTTTGCCTCGTGCCCCGTGTAACGAAATGCGTGTCAGTAATAATGTTTCCATGACTTGACACTGCAGCTCAGTCTAGCGGCGATCAACTAGCTAAGATGGAAGTGCCACAATGTGACTGCAACAACAACATCGATGGGGGTTGGTTGATTGAACTGTAGATGGTGGACATTGCA
>NC_134883.1:50774400-50789400 GCF_041734735.1 Babylonia areolata
CGCCATCCAAAGCCCAGTCTTTGAGGTTGCGCCGACACCCGCACCACCCTCCCTCCTCACCCCTACTCCCTAGTCGGCCCTCTTTGGTCAGCGACGCAGCGTCACCCGCCCCAGCTATAGGAACACGTGCAGTTACGTGATGTCTGCTGCGATCCTCGTGCTGAGCAGGATATCCCGTGTGGCGGCCCCGTCTTTCAAGTCATTCCCCACCTCCCCTCCATGAACGCAGCTGACATAGGTGGCGGGACTTCGGAACATAAGCGAGGGAGAATTTATGCTAATGCAAACTTTGATCAAGCCGGCTAACAGGCCGAGAGCTGTATTGTCCTGTCTCCCCAATCTCTTTGTGACGTAAACGGGTAAACTTGTCATCATAGAATGTGTATAGACAAGTGGGTTGAATTGTAGCGAATCAGATCATTCTGTAGCTTGCATTAGTATACACAGTATGTTGGGGGAAGGGATAAAACCAGTCAGCACAGCCAGTTCTCAGCTGTCTCCCAGAAGAACTGACTGACACAGGGTGACTGACTGATCAGTGATGTGAAGAACAAGGAAATCCCTGTTGGGCTGTGAGTACACAACTTGTAATGGTTTTATGCTATGTTGATAACTTAGTTGTGTTGGGAAGCTATGTTTTATGTCAGTGGACAGCCAGTTTAAGTTGATCTTGTGGCTTGTGGAAAGAAAAGGGGTTAATGTGTGAAAGCTACCCACTGAGAGAAGTACTGGCCTAAATCTTTTGAGCCCCCCCCCCCCTTCTGTTTGGTTACAGATATCTTGTTCTGTATTTTTGATGTATACATACTTGTTTTGTATATAGTAGGTGGTGTTGGTTCAGTGTGAACTGAACAGATCTATAGGCTAACACATTGTCAGTGTGTGTTGAGGGTTTTTCATGTGTGTGTGTGTATGCACATGAGGGTAGCAGCAAGTGTTGTGGAACACATGTTTGAGTTATTGGTAGTGTGGTAACATGTATAGGAGTTGTGCTTTGTGTCAGTGGTTTACTTTGTTCAGACAAAGTGGGAAGGAACATTGTAATGTGATTAGTGAGTTGGCAAACTATGAGAGCATTGAGGGTCAGTGCTATGTTGTTGCACATTGCTGTTTACCAGATATGTTGGAAGTAATGATTTCCTTTCATGTACTTGTGTCGGTGGCATACTTTGTGAAGACAAAGAGATTTGTTTGGTAATGGTAGCACACAGTTAAGTTGAATGATGGGTAACATGAGTTGGAACACAGGGTTGTGTTGGTCAGCGATATGTTTTGTACACAGTATGGTAATTGGTATGTCACTGCTGGTGGCAGGTAAGCTTGATGAAGCTTGTAACTCACATAGATCTTTGTGTGAGAGTAGTGCATACTGGTGGACATGTGATGAAAGGTGCTGAAAGGGTGAAGGCCTTTCATGTCAGTGATGTCCAGATATTTGAGATTTTATCTGACCTGGGTTTTGGTTGTGTGTTTGTGTTCCAGGTGTGCTGCTTTAGGTGTAGGGTGAACTTTTACTATGTGCTGCTTATAGGTGCTGCTTTAGGTGCTGCTTTAGGTGTAGGGTGAACTTTTACTATGTGCTGCTTATAGGTGCTGCTTAAGGTGTAGGGTGAACTTTTACTATGTACTGCTTATAGGTGCTGCTTTAGGTGTAGGGTGAACTGCTTAGTGTGTGTGCTGATTTCCCATGTATATTGTAAAAGTAAACACTCTATAAAAACCACTCCATGTGGCCCTGCTATTGATGTGAGGAGAGAGTGAGTGAGTGCATCATTAGTTGATCCTATATCCCCTTGTCTGTTCCCCTCTCTCTTCTATCAGAACGAACCACATAAAACAACACCTTTTTACAATAATAATATTCGATGACTTGTAAACATGATATATACACTTATACACAGTTGTATTGCTTAGAATAGTACACATAATTGTCATTGTTTTGCTTTCATCGTGTTTTCGTCCGTTTTGTCATTTTTCACGTTCTTTTTATACGCATTTGTGTCAATGGTCTATGTGTTATAGAAATTAAAATTAAAAACATGTTAGAAAAAAAGAAATAATAACAACAACAACAACAGCAACGACAATACTGCTACTACTACTACTACTTAAAAAAAATAACAGCAACTATAATAACAACAAAAACAGAATCAGTAATAACAATAACAATAATCATCATCATTACTACTACTACTACTACTACTACTACTACTACTAATACGACGACGACGACGACGACGAAGAAGAAGAAGTAGTAGTAGTAGTAGTAAATCCAGCTATTGCTACTACTACTGCTGCCGCTGCTACTACTACTACTACTACTGCTGCTACTACTGCTGCTGCTGCTGCTACAACAAGAACTACTACTACTACCTTTGCAACGTTCTTTCTCGCTACCCCTAACACACACACACACACACACACACACACACACACACACACCCCTAACACACACACACACACACCTGTCCGGGTTTACATGCATTATCTTCCTCGATCAAACTTCACTCTTGACCTCCCACTCCCCACCCCCGGTTTCTCCCCTTTTCTCCTGTCTTCCGTCACGTCAAGTGGAGAGACACAACCCTGAACACTGCTACCACTGCTGGTTCGCGTGGTGTGGAGGGCTGGACAGGTGCGCGTCCGCCCAGTGGGCGAAAGGATCTGAGTGACTGTATGTATTTGTATTTCTGTTTATCACAACTGATTCCTCTGTGTGAAATTCGGGCTGCTCTCCCCAGGAAGAGCGCGTCGCTAAACTATAGCGCCACCCATTTTTTGTTTGTTTTTTCCTGCGTGCAGTTTTTTTTGTTTTGTTTTGTTTTGTTTTTTGCTATTGCAGGTGAATTTTTCAACAGAATTTTGCCAGGAACAACCCTTTTGTTGCCGTGGGTTCTTTTCCGTGCGCTAAGTGCATGCTGCACACGGGACCTCGGTTTATTGTCTCATCCGAATGACTAGCGTCCAGACCACCACTCCAGTTCTAGTGGAGGGGGAGAAAATATCGGCGGCTGAGCCGTGATTCGAACCAGCGCGCTCAGATTCTCTCGCTTCCTAAGCGGACGCGTTACCTCTAGGCCATCACTCCACCTTAGACAAGATGGCGGTGGTGTCTGGTGGACAAAGTGTGGAGATTTTTCAGATCTCCCAAGTCAACATATGTGCAAACCTGCCAGTGCCTGAACCCCCATTGTGTGTATACGCACGTAGAAGATCAAATACGCATGTTAAAGAGCCTGTAATCCATGTCAGCGTTCGGTGGGTTATGGAAACAAGAACATACCCAGCATGCACACCCCGAAAACAGAGTATAGCTGCCTACATGGCGGGGTAAATAAACAAAACGGTCATGCACGTAAAATGTTAAATGTTACATGTTTGTCTCAGTGTGTAGGTGTGCGTGCCTGAAAAATGATTGAATGACATGGGAAACGAATGATGAGCGCCCTATGGCAGCCGTCAGTCAGCTGTACCCAGGTAGGCAGCCTGTTGTGTAAATGACTCCGTGTGTGTAAAGCGCTCAGAGCTTGGTCTCCGACCGAGGATAGGCGCTATATAAGTATCCATATCAATCAAACAATCAATGTAATGGGCAGGCAGACAGCTGTGTCATCAGATTCAGTCAGATGAACACACTGAGTGAATCGTTCCCCGGAGGGGCAATGAAACAGGCCAGGCAACAGGACGTGTCCCTGTGGGACTCCTGACCAGTGTTCCGTCACTGATAAATTAAAATAAAAACCTGATACGGTGTCATCTGTCATCTACCTTCAGGGAACCTCTGGGTCCATTCTCTTGATGAGTCTCCCATGGCTCTTCCTCCACGATTTTATCTGGGTCGGGTCTGGTAATTTTTCATGATTGTCTTGTCCTTCTTGCTCCATTTACCTTAGAGCTGGATGCTTTATGCATCCAGGTATAAAATGGTGTAACCTAAAACCTGTATAACCCGCGACTTTCCCTTAGGAACGTGGGGCGCTTCATCCATTTAGATCTAAAATGATGAAACCTAAATATTGTACATCCTTCGATTTATCCCTTAGAGTGCCACAGGAACAGCCAGGACCTCACCCCTCTACAGACAGCCAGGACTTCACCCCTCTACAGACAGCCAGGACTTCACCCCTCTACAGACAGCCAGGACTTCACCCCTCTACAGACAGCCAGGACTTCACCCCTCTACAGACAGCCAGGACTTCACCCCACTTCAGACAGCCAGGACATCACCCCTCTTCAGACAGCCAGGACTTCACCTGTCTACAGACAGCCAAGACTTCACCCCTCTACAGACAGCCAGGACTTCACCTGTCTACAGACAGCCAGGACTTCACCCCTCTACAGACAGCCAGGACTTCACCCCACTTCAGACAGCCAGGACATCACCCCTCTTCAGACAGCCAGGACTTCACCTGTCTACAGACAGCCAAGACTTCACCCCTCTACAGCCAGGACTTCACCTGTCTACAGACAGCCAAGACTTCACCCCTCTACAGACAGCCAGGACTTCACCTGTCTACAGACAGCCAGGACTTCACCCCTCTACAGACAGCCAGGACTTCACCTGTCTACAGACAGCCAGGACTTCACCCCACTTCAGACAGCCAGGACTTCACCCCTCTTCAGACAGCCAGGACTTCACCCCTCTTCAGCTACGACTTTACCTCCCACTTGGAACGTCGTCATGTGGACCTCAAACCCGGACACCCAGACCTCCACCCCCTCTCTCCCGGCCCCCTCCCCCTCCCCCCCCCCCAAAACAACAACAACAACAACAACAACAAAAAACAAACAAAACTTTACCTCAAGGCAGAAAGCCAATCGATCGTTAAACTCAAATCAGAGTTGTTTATTTCATTAAAAAAAGAAGAAGAAGATAAAATAATAAAAAATAATACCCACCTCTGGCAAATACCTCGCGCCGAACTGCGTGCGGGACAGGGCCATCAGCGGCAGCGTGGGCAGGATCAGGTTGGCGCAGGCCACGCCCAGCACGCACCACGTGATCCACGTCTCCATGGTGTCGCGCGCAGAGGGGCTGGAGAGCACGCCCAGAAGGTCGGACGCGTCCACCAGGTCGAAGACCACGAGGTAGGTCAGGTTGTCGATGCGGTGCCGGCGGCTTGAGTCGGGCGAGGCGTCGTGATGGGCGTACAGCAGCAAGAGGAAGACGACGGCGGAGGCTGCGACCGTCATCTGCAACAACACACGACGTCGTGTACTGGTAAGTAGCACTGATGCAGTTATTGTGCACGCACGTGAAAGAACCCACGGCAACATGAAGGTTGTTGTCCCTGGCCTGGCAAAATTCTGTTGAAAAAATCCACTTTGGATTTGTATTTGTATTTCTTTTTATCACAACAGATTTCTCTGTGTGAATTTCGGGCTGCTCTCCCCAGGGAGAGCGCGTCGCTACACTACAGCGCCACCTTTTTTTCAGTGTAGTTTTTTTTGTTTTTCCTCACGAAGTGGACATTTCTGTAGAATTTTGCCAGGAACAGCCCCTTTGTTGCCGTGGGTTCTTTTACGTGCGCTAAGTGCATGCTGCACACGGGACCTCGGTTTATCGTCTCATCCGAATGACTAGCGTCCAGACCATCACTCAAGGTCTAGTGGAGGGGGAGAAAATATCGGCGGCTGAGCCTTGATTCGAACCAGCGCGCTCAGATTCTCTCGCTTCCTAGGCGGACGTGTTACCTCTAGGCCATCACTCCATTGTGATAGGAACACAAGAACCCACGACAGCAAAAGGATTGTCCCTGGGCACAAAGTCTGTGGGAAAATCCTCTTTGATAGGAAAACAAATAGACCAGCAAACAGAAAAGAAAAAGGGTGGCGCTTAAGTGTAGAGACGCGATCTCCTGTTGGGAGAGCAGCCCGAACTTTCACACATAGAAATCTGCTGCGACAAAATTGTAATACAAAACAATACAGTGCAGCTCAATACATTCCGGTGGTCATGCCCTAAACACACACACACACACACACACGTGCGCACCTACGCACGCATGAAACCATACACACATGCATACACTCTTTGCATGCACACAGGCGCGCACGCTCGCACACACAAACAAACAAACATGGAAAGATACACACACGCGCGCGCGCACACACACACACACACACACACACAAACACACACACGCATACACCTACCCATCTCCCTCCCCCACGCACACCCTTCCACCCACCACCCACCTACGTACACACACCCCCACCTCAAACCACTCTCCAACACACTAAAACACACCCACCCACCCCACCCCCTAAAACAAAAACAAAACAAAAAACCCACAACAGCCAACACCCTCTACCTGCAGCATGTTCTTGCCCAGGAACACGTCGTCCGTCAGCTCGTGCGCGAAGTTCCGGTAGATAAGCAGCACGCGGATGGCCAGCACGCACGAGTAGACCAGCCAGGCGAAGTACACCAGCGGCATGCTCCCGGGCGACCTCACCAGCCCCCCTCCCCCGTCCTCCTTGGCCTCCACACCCGACCCGACACCCAGCAGGGACAACCCTCCAACGCAGCACACCCCTCTACCACCGCCGCCGCAGCCCTCAGCGGTCCCGCCGCCCGCAGGCAACCCGCCAACGGAGGCCCCGCCGGGTGCGGTGGAGGCCAGGAGGCGCCGTATGACCTGCATCATCTGCCGGTAGGAGATGGAGAAGGCGACGGCGAACATCATCACCACGGCGACGTCGCCGGCGATCCAGGCGAACCAGTAGGTGCTGTTGTAGTGGGTCAGGTAGCTGTCGAGGATCCCGCCCTGAAGAAGCGCCAGAGCCACCGTGGCCAGGCGCGTCGGCAGCAGGTAGACGGACTCGCAGAAGCGGTAGCTCCTGGAGGGGGTGGAGATGGACGGGTGGGAGGACGGGGAGGAGGGGTTGGGGGCGGGGGCGGGGGCGGGGGCGGGGCCCGGGTGAAGCATCTCGCTGGCGGCGGACCCCCCTGAGGACTCGGAGATGGTGTGGTGGCGGAAGGAGGAGGAGGAGGAGGTCATGGTGGTGGTGGTGGTGAGGTGGTTGTGAGAGAAGGGTGTGGTGGTAGGGGGCTTAAGTCACTGTGGTGGTGGTGGTGGTGGTGAGGAGAAGGGGGTGGTTGTGGGAGGGGGGGGGTGGAGATGGATGTGGGAGGTGTTTGGGGGCGGGGGGTAGGTGCCGTGGGGTGTGGGGGGTGGGCTGGACGTCTCTGTAACGGGGATGGTGGGTAGAGTGGTGAGGAGGGTGGTGGATGACTGTGATGGTGGTGGTGGTGGGGGGAGGGGGTGAAAAGGTGCTGGAGGGAGGAGGAGGAGGGGCTTCAGTCTGTGTGGTGGTGGTAGTGGTGTGTTTTGTGCTGAGGAGGGGGCGGGGGTTGGAAGTGTGTGTGGGAGGTGATGAAGAGTTGGCGGACGATCAGCACTATGCCGTGTCTCTCACAGCCAAGGTCCCCCGTCCGCGTAGCGCCACACTGTTGGAGAGATCAGACATTCACAGTGATAACTCCGACAGTAGATCACGGACCGGACGTATGTGTCACCCGATACGCAGTATGGATATGAAACACACACACACACACACACACACACACACACACACGCACGCACGCACGCACGCACGCACGCACATTTACACACATGTATACATACATACACACACGCGTACGCACGCAAAAGCACACACATACACAGAACCAAGAGGAGAAAATACAGAAAGTATTGTTATAAAACACCATGCTCTCACACACACATACACACTCTCTCTGTCTCTGTGTCTGTCTGTCTGTCTGCCTGTCTCTCTCTTTCACACACACACACAGTGCTCTCAAATGCAAATTATTCCTGGAAATGTCAATGTATACATTTTACATTAGTTTACATAATTTATCTGCCCAACCGCTTAGATGCTGCCAAAACAACATCCACTAAAGCCTGCACATGATCTATTAATGAAGTCCTGGACAGACATTGTACTTTCAAAGAGCTCAGCTCTGCTATAGAGAAAACAATTTTCTGATTTTTTGCGTTTCTGCATAATCATTTCTCATGCTGGTTTCCACACACACACACACACACACACACACACACACACACACACACACACACAAAACACACACTCACACACACGCACTAAACAAACAACGCTCTCTCTCGCTCTCTCTCGTTCACACACACACACACACACACACACACACACACACACACACACACACACACACACACACAAACGCGCACGCAATAATCGATCACTCATCCTTGAAAAACAAAACCCAAAACAAAATGCAGCACACAAACTACCAGAAAACTCACAACACACAACTCCACACGACGGCACACAGTCACAACACACAACTCCACACAAGGACGGTACACAGTCACAACACACAACTCCACACGACGACACACAGTCACAACACACAACTCCACACAAGGACGGTACACAGTCACAACACACAACTCCACACAGCACACAGTCACAACACACAACTCCACACGACGACACACAGTCACAACACACAACTCCACACAAGGACGGTACACAGTCACAACACACAACTCCACACAGCACACAGTCACAACACACAACTCCACACGAGGACGGCACACAGTCACAACACACAACTCCACACGAGGACGGTACACAGTCACAACACACAACTCCACACAGCACACAGTCACAACACACAGCTCCACACAAGGACGGCACACAGTCGCTTTGTACCGAACGAGTCTACATAGAGCTTCTAAAATAAGTGAGAAGAAACTCTAGGGAGAGCTGGACAGTACAAGGTCTTCAGAGAAGCCCCCCCCCCCCCGCACCCCAACCCCCTCAGTCAAGTGTTTCGGCCCTTAACTCCTTACACTCTAAGGGGGGGTCGGGGAGAGGAGGGGGGTTGTGCAGCTGAGAACGGAGGAAGATTGATTGATTGATTGATACGGATACTCTTTAGCGCCTATCCTCGGTCGGAGACCAAGCTCTAAGCGCTTTACAAACACGGGGTCACTTTGCACAACAGGCTACCTACCTGGGTAGAGCCGACTGACGGCTGCCATTGGGCGCTCATCACTCGTTTCCTATGTCACTGAATCAGATTTCAGGCACGCACACATACACACTCAGACAAACATGATAACATTTAACATTTTACGTGTATGACCGTTTTGTTTATTTACCCCCGCCATGTAGGCAGCCATACTCCGTTTTCGGGGGTGTGCACGCTGGGAATGTTCTTGTTTCCATAACCCACCGAACGCTGACATGAATTACAGGATCTTTAACGTGCGTATTTGATCATCTGCATGCGTATACGCACGAAGGGTGGGTTCAGGCACTAGCAGGTCTGCAGGTTGACCCGGGAGATTGGAAAAAATCTCCACCCTTTACCCACCAGGCGCCGTCACCGAGACTCGAACCCGGGACCATCAGATTGAAAGTCCAACGCTTTAACCACTCGGCTGTTGAAGAGGGTAAGAGGGGTGGGTGGGGGTGGGGGTGGGTCCGATTCGCCAACTCTTTAACCCTTTCACCGCCAGTCAATTTAGAGTGCAAAATTCGCTTGTGCTATAAACACAGAAAATGTGGTGTCTAAGAATAGCTGGGGATTCCCCTGGCGATGCGTAGAAAATATGACCTGTCCTACCACCGAACATAAAGAGCAGTAGGTTCATGGATAACAGACCCATGATCTGGTCACCCTTCAGTGACATGGGTCCTCTACCTAGCTGCTGCATAAATGCTAGTTTGGCAGTGAAAGGGTTAATGGTGTCTTTAATGGTTTCATGAGAGCTCGACCGGCTCTGTCCTCTTTCGCCCACGCACCATTCCCGTTCCGCATATTCAACCCATCTCTCTCTCTATGGGTGAAATGCCTTTTTTATTTTTTAAATGTCGGCCTATATGAAGAAAAAGTTCTCTTTTCGAGGTAGTAACTAAGTATTATTGTATGTTGTATGTTGTATCTCTTTCTCGTGAAGGGGAAGGAGTCTGTTAACTGAGTCTGAAGTGACCTCCTTTGTTTCTGTTTGCTGTCTCTGTCTCACATTTTTTCACCCCGTTGAAATGGGCCAGAGGCCTCTACAATTAAACCATTCTGAGTTCTCTCTCTCTCTCTCTCTCTCTGACACACACACACACACACACACACACACACACACACACACACTCGTGCACCCGGACACTGACTAGACACAGTCTCGCACATCATTCTGCTTTTAAGATTTTAGACTTAATGTTGTCATGCATGTAGTTGTCAAACATAAACTGAATAGAATGTGTGTGTGTGTGTGTGTGTGTGTGTGTACGTGTGCGCGCGCGCGTGTGTATGTGCATGTACGTGTGTGTGTGTGTGTGTGTGTGTGTGTGTGTGTGTGTGTGTGTGTAAAGTGGAAATACGTGAATGGGGAACACCAATTCGGTAACAGGCGATCAGGTAACAGGCGATCAGGTAACAGACGAAAGAGGAATGGGATGACAACGTGGGGGTGGCTGGGAGGGGAGGTGGGATCTGGAAAGGGAGGAGTGTGTGCGTGCGTGCGTGCGTGCGTGCGTGCGTGTGTGTGTGCGTGTGTGTGTGTGTGTGCGTGCGTGCATGTGTGCGTGCGTGCGTGTGTGTGTGTGTGCGTGCGTGTGTGTGTGTGTGTGTGTGTGCGAGCGTGTATGTGTGTATATGTGTGTGTGTGTGTGTGTGTGTGCGTGTATCTGTGCGTGTGTGTGGGTGTGGGTGTGCGCGCGCGCGTGTCCATGTGTGTGTGCGTGTGCATGTATTCATGCGTAAGTGTGTGTGTGTGTGTGTGTGTGTATGCGTGTGTGTGTGTGTGGTAAGACAAAAAACGTGCCCATGGTAGTGGTCATGTGTCGGATGGATCCAGCTCCATTTGCAGTGGACACAACCATGTAATGCACGCTGCTGTCAAGCTTATTACCGTTGAGGACCATTTTGCTCACTCCTCTGTCAAACTCTACCGGCCACGCTTGTTACTTAACTCCTGTGTCCGGGAGATTAGGGAGGGGGGGAGGAGAGGGGAGGGGGTGTCGGAGGCGGGGAGTGGGGGTGCGGGTGGAGGGGGGGGGAGGATGGTTACAAAAGGGAACAACATGCTAGCATATTCATGACCCAACAGTCAACGGATATCGATCACACGTAACGGGCTTTGATGCCACAGTTGACCAACTCCCCCACGCCCCCACCACCCCCCTCTCTCTCTCTCTCCTCCCCTCCCCTCCGTTATCCCCCCCCGGCCCCCCTCCGCACCCCCCACTTCTCTTTTATTCATCCTTTACTACTCCTCTTCCTTCTGCTGTCGCTCTTGTTTTTTCTTTCTTTTTTATATGATAGGTTCCCTTGGCGAAAACAACTCTGGGAAGCTGATGAAAAAAAAAAACCCAAAAAAACCGACAACAACAACAACAACAACAAAAACCAAAAAAACAAAAAAAACCCACTTGACTAGTACCAATGGATGAACACAAATCTATCTTGGCTATTGCTCCCGTCAATAAGTATCCTAAATTCACGGAGACCAATTGAAACGCAACTTTCTGGCCGAGCGACTTGCGATGCCAGGCATTTGAAAAATGACAAAAAACGAGTAAAGCTGCCGAAATTTCCATGTTTTGTATCCTAAATTCAGGAAGCTATCCTAACGATAAAAATTTTTTTTAATCAAGCGTTTTGTAACACATGCATGTGAGACTGAAATTACATAGAACGTATAATCGGCCCTCCTAGAAACAGAGAGAGAGAGAGAGAGGGGGGGGGGAGAACTCAGAATGGTTTAACTGTAGAGGCATCTGGCCCATTACAATGGGCTAAAAAAAAAAATTAAAAAAAAAAAAAAAAGCGAGGCAGACACAGAGACAGAGAGAGCGAACAGACACAAAGGAGGTCACTTCAGACTCAGTTAACAGACTCCTTCCCCTTCACGAGAAAGAGATACAACATACAACATACAATAATACTTAGTTACTATCTCCAAAAGAGAACTTGTTGACACGTTTTCGGATCTAAAACATGACAGTTTTTCTTCATATAGGCCTATATATATGTGTGTGTGTGTGTGTGTGTGTGTGTGTGTGTGTGTGTGTAAGGCATTTCACCCATAGAACAACACAAAGTTCGGTCATCCAGTAAGCGTACGGATTCATAAAAAATTAACACATCACCACATTATATGAATGCAAGAGAGAATTCAAATGAACCTCCGCCTCATCCCCCCCAACCCCCCCCCCCCCCCACACACACACAGGCAGTTAATGTTTCTGAAGGGTTTAGCTCCCCTTCTTACCACCACCCCTTCCCCCACAACACCCACCCACCTTTGCCCCTTTCTTTCAATCGTTTATCGATTTCATTATATTTTCTATAGTTAGTATATTTCTGCAAAGAAACTGCTGTACGGCGAACTCCAACATGGCAAGCGCTCCCATGGAGGCCAAAAGAAGCGCTTCAAAGACACTCTGAAAGCTTCTCTGAAGGCCTTCAACATCAGCCACGACACATGGGAGCTGAATGCAATGGACAGACCAAAGTGGCGTTCAGCTGTCCACAAACTGAAGGCGCCAAATCCTGTGAGGCCAACAGAATCGCTGCAGCAGAGCAACGCAGACAGGCCAGAAAAAGCAGTGCCAGCAAGTCCCCGACAGCCGCCACCATCCCCTGTCCACACTGCGTCATAACCTTCCGGGCGCGGATTGGCCTCACCAGTCATCTGCGCACCCACAGAGCCCAACCCACCCACCCCCAGGATGACTAGATGGTCCTCGTCGATCCCGACGGACGAACCACACACATATTTCTGCAAAGTCATTTCATAGTAACAAAAGCCTTTTTATTATTATTATTTTATTTTTTACCTTAGTACACTTGTTTTCCTCCACCGGTCACGTTGTTCTGCTAACTAGTGAAAACGAAACATGTGCACACAACTTTAGACTCAAAAGCTGCTCTGCAGACGTTTTCCGGTCAAGTAAGTAGTGCGATGTATACATACGACAGTCTGTGCACACACACACATACACACACACACACACACAGAGACAGAGACAGGTAAATAATGGGTACACATACCGACCACGGACAAGTTACAAGCAAGAACCCGCCTCACAAGTTGTACTTTGTCCTAGCCGTATTTCAAATGTAGGTCATGTCGCAATGTTTGCAGAAAGCGCACACAAACCGCATCACGATTGAGAATTGTTTTGCGTCTGTGGCAGTGACCCATATAATTACCCTCCAGTCTCGTGCAAACGGGAACAGGCTTGTGAAATCAGTAAAATCAATCCCGACATTTATTTTTGGGCCTTTGCTGTTCATTTTCGAGCATACGACAGATGTTATGCCTCCAATTTATTCATTCATTCCTTTTTAAGTTGCATATAATATTCGTTGTTGTCGCTGAGATAAAAGGCAAACTCGACAGTATTTTGATGGACTATGATTTCAGTTTCAAGTTGATGTTGTGCCACAAATATAGTCATTCATTCCTTTTTCTTTTATTCATTTTATTTTATTTTTGTGTGTGTATAATCTGCCGTTGTTGTGTGGTTGAATCAAAGGCTTGCAAAAATCAGTCCTGACAGTGATTTTTTGGTCTTTTATTTCAGTCTCAAGTATATGATGCATTCATCAAATGATGTAGCACCCCATTTATCCATTGACTCCTTTTAAACTTCGTTGTCTGACAAAGAGGCTAGTTGTAAAAGCAACCCCGAACATGCTTCTAGGGCCTTTGATTCAGTGTCAAGTAGGCTTATATCATGTATTCGACAGATGTTCAACTACTCATTTAGACATTCGTTCCTTTTGAAACTTGTGTTTAATCTTTTGTTTTTATTGACGTCTTTGTTTTTAACTCACCACTCAAAACACATCGAAAAATCAGCGTCATTATGAGAACGAAGAATGAAGCGGTAGGCTATTTAATTATCATCGAAGTAGATAATTTGATAACTGTTTTGCGGTCTTAAAGAATATGTTCATAATAATGACATTGTACGTATTGTATTGCATTGTATGACATTTTTGTTGTTGTTGTCATAACAGATTGCTGTGTGAAATTCGGGCTGCTGTCGCGGGGCGTGAGGTGGGGGGGGGGGGGGGGGGGCGCGTTGCCATAGTGCAACGCCACATTTTTTTATTTTTTTCCCCCCTGTCTCCAAGTGTATCACTGATTTTTGGTCAGTTTAGTATCAAACTAGATATCTTTTTCAGCAGAAAATTTTCCAGGGACAACCGCGCTTTTTCTTACCGGCAGGTTCTTTAACGTGCGCTGACGTGTATGCTACACGCGGGGTTTCTCTTTATCGTTTCATCCGAAAGACTAGCACCTGGACCACCACTGAAGGTCTAGTGCGGGTGAGAGGGGGGTTGGGGTTAAAAATCCCGGTCTGGGTGGGATTCGAACTCGTTGACACTCACTTCGCTTGTCGACAGACTAGTCCACCGCCCCGCAAAACAATCTGAACGACCTCACTGACATTCCATCTTCTGATGCTGTGGCAGCATATCCGCGAACGTTTGAATGACACGTCAGTGCAGAGAAAAAAAAAACACATTCGATCATTACAAGTGTGTGGGGGTGGAGAGAGAGAGGGAAGCGGCATTGATTCACAGAGAGAGAGAGAGAGAGAGAGACAGACAGACAGACAGACAGACCACACGCGCGACGGAGACAGACAGAAAGATCACGAGAGAGAGAGAGAGAGAGAGATACAGACAGACAGACCACACGCGCGACGGAGACAGACAGAAAGATCACGAGAGAGAGAGAGAGAGAGAGATACAGACAGACAGACAGACAGACTACGCGCGCGACAGAGACAGACAGAAAGATCACGAGAGAGAGAGAGGGAGAGAGATACTGACAGACAGACAGACCACGCGCGCGACAGAGACAGACAGAAAGATCACGAGAGAGAGACAGACAGACAGACAGACGGACGGACAGACAAACAGACAGAGAGACCCGTAGAGACAGAGAGGGATAGAGAGAGAGATAAAGACAGACAGACAGACAGAGT